>NC_056744.1:142555261-142807761 GCF_019279795.1 Protopterus annectens | reverse complement strand
GTTTAGTAGTGTGGGGCAGTTTTGTGTGTGTTTTTGTGTGTTATGTGTGTTTTGTAAACTTACATGTTTTTCGGTGTTCTGGGGTTGCGTTGTTTTCATCTCGGCGTTGTCTGTTTCATTTTTCTGGTCTTTCGTTGTTATGAAGTAGACCTATATATATATATATATATATATGTATATATATATATATATATATATATATATATATATATATATATATATATATATATATAAATAAATATATATACACATACATATAGATAGATAGATAGGTAGATAGATATAGGTGACAAAGCATTTTTGGTAAAACCATGTTGACAATAATAAGTGTGTCTGGTTTGATGCCATTTGGTTGATTTTACACCAGAGAGGGAGTGGTTCTTACGTGTGAACTACAGCTCCGCTCAGAATTTCTTCATTCTGATTCTGGTTCTGGGACTTTGAATGATGGCAATACCTGTAAAGGTATGAGAGCCTGCTCTGTGGTGGTCAGATAAAGAGACCAAGGTCATGTTCTACCTTCTGAGTGACAGGGATTACCTACTCCATCCAACAATGCTATATCAAGTATGATGACCGAGAGAACCATAGGCCTGTCCAGGTGGCCAAATAGGTTGACCAGTAATGATGAGAAGGCCAGAGTTCTATAGCAAGTATATATATTTTTTATTTTGTTTATTTGTTTTAAAGATACAATAAAACTACAAGAAGCTTGCATAATTGAAGGTATTTGCTTGAAAAAATATGTATGACTGCAAATAATTATCTATAATGTTAATATAATAATGCAAAGAAAGCATAAACATAACTGTACACAGAACTGCATCTGCATACAAACATATAGAACTTATGTGATAACATAATTGTCTGTATAAATACAAATGCAGCTATATCAGTAAATGAATATATAAGTATGCATATTATATATAGTCTGTAAATTACACATATATATCTGCTTGGTAACACCTACAACTACATTTTCATGTATAGATGTATATATTTATACATAAACAAAAAATATATATTTGCATTGCCACATAATTTCATTTACAGTATTGCATTAACTTAGTAGTTAAAGTACATTTAGACAGTTTTTGTAAAGAAATGATTTTGTTTGTGTAGGCCAGAAAAATATTTATTAGTATAGTAATAGTATAAGGCAGTGTTTTTCAACTGCTGATCTGGCAAAACTTTCCTGTCGGTCTGTGAAAGACTAAAGTCCACTGGCTGAGAGATGGCTCCTGCTGGTTGGGAGGGGGACCACTGGCCTGGAAGACTTATTTAACTAAAAAAAAGTGTTTTTTTTTTTTTAAGGGTGTTTTGCATCTGGTTGCATAGACGTGATAGGTGTGTGCAACCTGTTTTCATCTTCTGCATCTGTATGACCTGCTGTTTATGTCTTCATCTTCCACACAAGCAGAATTTGAATGCCGGAAGACATTTGAAATGCAGACCACGAACAGAAAAGTGAGAGTTAAGTGTGTATGTGTGTGTGTGTGTGTGTGTGTGTGTGTGTGTGTGTGTGTGTGTGTGTGTGTGTGTGTGTGTGTGTGTTTAAGTAAGTGTAAGAAGGAGTTAAGTAGGTAGGTGCATACCTCTCAAGTGTCCCTGATTTTGACTGAAATTTTAGCTCTGTCCCTCTTAATCCCACCTAAAATTGGTGACTTTAGGAGAAAAGGTGATGAATTACACTTAGTAAATAATAAAAATTATTAGAGTTACACACTTCTTTTACTTTAGAAAAATGCATATTTGCTCACATGCTGTTACTTTGTCAATGTCTAAAGTTAATAATACTAATATATGACAAGTGTCCCTGATTATTACTGGATTTGATCCTGATTCTGTTGGGATTTATTCCTTTTTGGTTCAGAGCTATGGGTAGGTGTGTTTTTGCCCCATATTTCTGTTCTATGCCTCCTAAAAAGGACTGAAGTTTCAGACTTTATATCCTTTGCCATACAACGCTCAAACAATGATTTTTTAAATTGGTTCCTTATAAATAATGGGTTTTATTTCTGTATTAGCGGTCTCAGAAATAATTTTCCTATTTTCACCAGTCCCCAAGTGTAAAAAGGTTGAAAACCACTGGTATCAGGCATTCATTTGTTCTACAATGTTATCTGTATGTACAAGTTGGCGGTACTCAGTCAGGGACCATACCCTAGTTAGAGTAGAGGTTGGGGGAAGGGGTGGAGGTTGCATTGTTAGTGAATGACCAGAGCATAGTTTACTGAGAAATATCAGTTGTATTACTTCTGCATACATTTTAAAAACCATCCATTGACACGCTTACACTTATTAGGCAGAAAACTATCAAAGTACACATTATTGTCCTGAAGTGAATATACTATATATTTCTATAACACTTTTTTTTTTTTTTTATTATTAAGGTTGAACTGTAAGGAACAGAAGCCTTTCTTGAATTGCTACATTTTTCTGTGGGTGTGCAGGTTCTGCCTGAGCAAAATTCATACTGTTACATGAAAGTGCAATTTAGATATACAAACCGTAACATTTTAAAGTAGAACCTAGACTGAAAGTGCATAGGAAGATTCCAGACAGCACCCATCCTCCAACAGACAAGCTGTGCACACATACAAATGTGCAACAACTGGACAGAAGATGCAATCCTTCTACTTATAACTTGCATGAAAGGAAATATTGGCATCTCTCTTTTTAAATTTCTCCAAATCTTTTGGGTTTCTAATAATATTGGCACAGTATGAGAATTCAGATACGAAAGAATACTTACAGAAACATAAACAAACCAAGTACAGCAGTGAATGAAATGCCTTGCAGAGGTAGTAGTTATATCTTTACAGGCCAACATGGGAGGATTTGGCTGACAGTTTTTGGACCGACGCAAACTGGGCCTATAGTGGAAAGTGCATGATGGCTGCATTTGTCCTTCAGAAAGGACTCACGGAAACAACAGCTGGTGCCAGAGCCATGTCCAACCCGAATTAATGGACATGCTCCACCTCAAAAATCCAAAAATATTGACCTGTGGATGGGAGATCGTAGGTTTTACCTGAATCATATCTGTGTCACTGCACTGCTGGCACAACAAACTAATGGGATCAGTAACGTGAAGGAAAAAAAGGAGAAATACAGGTAAACAGTTGTACGTTTTCTCTATCTAGTCACCAATGAGACCAAGTACATTAAGATCCAGCAGAACAGAAGAATTACATAATTAGCCGAAACTGCTGGTAGGCATGAATAAAATAGTAAATGCGGTATTCTGTCTTTAACTGACTTCATTAATGTATAAAAGCAAATATTTACAAATGATGGTAATTGAAGGACTACATTGCTTTCAGTACATTATTGCAACCATATCTAAAAGATATGTCAATATGTAAATACAGTATTCTGTCTTTTGTTACTCTGTATAACTGCAAGTAATTATAAAGGATGGTAATTGAAGATACACATTGCTTTCAGTACATAATTACAATCAAACCTTAAAGATATGTCAATGTATAAAATCCAGTATGCAATTTTTAACTGATTTTATCAGATATATAAATATTTATAAAGGAAGGTTTCAGTGCAACATTGTAAACAAATGCGTATCAGGCACAGCTATGAGATTTAATTATTATTTATGTTAGTGTAGCAGACTGCAAAATGTAAACCCATCAAAACTTGATAGCAATACTCTCATCCTTACTCCAGGAATCCATAAGCAAGCACTTCCCATATCATTATTCCCCATGCATGCATAAACACTTCCCATATCATTGTTCTCAGATATACATAAGCACTTCCCATATCATTGTTCCCATGCATGCATAAGCACATCCCATATAATTTTTCCCAAGCATGCATAAGCACTTTCTATATAATTTTTTCCCAAGCATGCATAAGAACTTCCCCTACATTGTTCCCATGCATACCTTTCAACTGTAAAGATTTTTGCAGAAAGTCCAGATTTTTGCCTCATATTTTTGGTCTGTTTTTCATAAAATTTTGGTTTTCTGGCAAATTAGTGGCAAATCATTAAAGACTGAAGTTAGAAAATGACAGACAATTGAGTTTCAGACTTCAAACCCTTCAAAAAATTCATGCTAATACAAAACATGTAATTCTATCAACTTTCTAAGTTTGTAAGAGCAATATTTAAAAGTTGTCCCTATTTTTGGGCCTTCACCCCACTTTTATTTATGGCTTTGTCCAGATTTCTTGTTCTATGAGGTTGAGAGGTATGTTCCCATGTACGCATAAGCACTTCCCGTATCATTGTTCCATGTATGCATAAGCACGTAACATATCAATTTTCCCAAGCAAGCATAAGCACTTCCCATATCATTGTTCCCATGTACACATAAGCACCACAGCCTTACCCATAGGCCAACTAGGCAACTGCCTGGTGTGCCATGCTCGGAAGGGCACTCCTCCCAATTTATGTATAGTTTTAGAGCAATGATATATGTTTTTTTTGCTCAAAATAACTAACTAACTAACTAACTAACTAACTAAATAAATAAATAGGTGATCTGCATCAACAAAATGTTCCTGCCCTGCTTTATGATAAGTACTCCAGGAGGGAGGTGCTTCACTTGACTTGATCATTCAAGTCAATGAAGCAATGTTACATTAGACTGATAGTGAGGTTTTTGTGATCTCACATAGCATTCAAATGATAATCACAAAGCTATCCACTCTGATTGGAGGGCACTAGCTTATATAGGATGCATTTTTTTTAATTAAACTACATAACCTTTGAAATAATAATAATAATGAATTGCAATGTTTTAAATAGTGGCTTTATTGATTGGCTGTTCAGAGAGTTTGGAGGGACATTTTGTATACTCTATTCCTGACAGCTGAGAGGAATAGTGCATGCTAGCAGTGATCAATCAGGCATTTTATGGCAATTTATATGACATTTTGATTTTTCTTGAGCAACTTCGAATACTGCAGTGTTTGGAAATGTTTCTGTGTGGACTAGACTAGCAAAGGTAAAACTTCAGACCTCATAGCTACAACTGCTGTGTGGTGGTTGTGCATACCTCTCAATTGTCCCTGATTCTGGAACAACATTTTTACCTATCTCTCCTACTAAAACTTGTAATTTCAAAAGAAAATGTGGTAGATTACACTTAACAAATGATAATAATTAGAGTTATAGACTTCTTTTGCTTCAGAAAGTGCATATTATTTCACTCTTATTTTCTCTTATTTTGTCAACTCTTTGTGATAATAGTACTAATATTTTAAAAAATGTCCCTGATCATCTTTGAATTTGTTCTTGATTCTGGAGGTAAGAGTTCAAGAATGGCTCCTATTATATAATCGAAGACACAATCCTTCGAATGTGTTTTGATCAACGACACATAAGTGATTTCTTTCCCTGGGAAAAAAATTGTTTGGCCACCTCCGTTACTTTGCTGTTTTTGTCACTGCAGTGTGATCTCGGTGTTGGTATATTTAACTACGGGGGGTGTGAGGGCAAAGCCCCCCACTTTATGTTATGTTTTGAAGTTTTTATTTATTTATTTTTTTGGAACAGCGATTTTTTTTCCCTGGGAAAAAAATCGCTGTTTGAGTGTTCGGGATTGTAAGCTTCTTTCGCTTACATGGGGTCGATAAATCAGCGTACACTTTTTTAAGCGTTCGCTGATTTAATATAAACCCTTCGAGAACTATGGGGTTGGGGGCTGGCTGGATTAAAGTAACTTAACATTTTTATTTTTTGCTTGGTTTTGAGCAGTCATTATAATCTAGATTTGTAGGACTAGTGTGTATTTGTGAGAAGTAAGATGGACTACTTAACTTGATACATGATATGCACAAAGTAGGTATAATTGGTGGAGTTTTCAGTGGAGGTAAATGATTAGCTGTTTGCTGTTTGCTTATTATTCTGGCTTTGCAGAACTAGTGTGGCAACAGTTTGTTTGAAACAAAGATGAAATGCTTTACTATTACAAGAAGGTTATCTTCACTTATCACAGTCCAACATCTAAATTGTACATAGACATGGCTATAACTGCTTGTTGAGGGTTATCTGGGTGAAATTAACTAATCCTGTTGTCACTTGCTTGGTTTATAGGCATTTCTTAAAGGATTAAATGCATCACAAAACATCAAGACTTTCAGAACTTCTGGGGGGCTGGTGGCCCCCAAACACTAAGGCTGTCTAAGTGGATTTTGACATGGGCTTAGTAGTAGCCTCTGCCCTCTATACCACCTAGCCTAAAATTAGCCCTGCTCAGAGGTGTACACAGGTGATCACTGTAGCTTGTGTGGGAAGCTGGGGTGATATAATTTCGTTAACTTTCATTCCAAACTTCAGAAGTCACTATCTTGTGTTAGACTGGGGACAGTGTGGTCATCATTTCTTTGACTTTCCTCACAAAATTCAGAGGGGCGCACAGGGGGGTCACTAAGCTTGTACAGAAACAGTGTACTGTCTAAAGGTAAGTTGGAAACACTACAGTATTTTCTTTTCATTTTTTTTATTTTATCCACAGTCGAATATTAGATGCATATACAGGTGGTCATCTTTAGGGGGCAGGTAAAAAGTATCCTGTTTATATATGTCTGAGAGCATATATATACTATTTGTTTTTTCAGTTTTGTCCAAGTGTGACATCAGAAAGATAAACATTAGGTGGTTGCCTTTTGTGGGTAGTGGTGTGGAGGTATGCTATACACACACACGTGTATATATATATATATATATATATATATATATATATATATATATATATATATATATATATATATATATAAAAAACAGCAGTGACTTAAAATACAATTGTGGTAATTTTTCCTTCATTTTCACCCCAAATTTTACACCAGACAGGGATACACAGAAAGTGACTAACTTTTTTCTGGTGGTGTAAGCAACTGTATAGAATTGGCTGTGCCTGATTGGATTAAAACAAGGTCCTCCTGATAAAACAAGCCGCCCTGGCAGACCTCAAGTATAAACAGATTATATAACAAAAGGAAGAAACTGATACCTAAGAACAAGAGGGAAATGACTCAGCAGAGGAAGAATTTCCTCCACAACTTGAACAAGCAAATCAGAAATGTTGTAAAGTACTTTAGAGCTAATTATGAAGGTAAAATAGCATCCCTAGCTAAGGATAATCATAAGGCATTCTTTAACTATGTCCGAAGTCTGAAAGGCAATGCTCAGCTATGTGCTGAACTGGTAATAGATGGTACCATTCATACTATACTGGAGAAAAGTGCCAACCTGCTAGCTGACAGACTTGGCGCCACCTTCACCCCCGCCCCCCCCCCGTCCCCACCAGCCATACCTAAAAGCACACCTGACACCACTCCTCTGCCTAGTATCTCTAGAGATCAGGTCATATCTGTGCTCTCCAAGGCCAAAAAGACATCCTCAAAGGGACCAGATAACATCCCAAGTTGCTTAATAAGCAATCTACAAGACCTAGTGGACGCATTTAGCATTCTCTTTAACCATAGCCTGAGAACTGGCTTTGTTCCAGCTGAGTGAAGAACAGCAACAGTAATCCCCACCAACCCTGAGAACTATAGATCCATACATAAGTCTAACCAGCCTCATCTGTAAGGCCATGGAAAGAATCATCATGGACCTTATCAACAAGGACATAAACCCTAGCCCCAACCCAATTTGGCTGCATTAAGGGTAGATTATGCTTATTAAACCTAGTAGACTTCTTTGAGAAAGTCACCAAAGTCTTGGATGAAAGTAAGACAGTACATACTACCTATATTGACCGAACCAAGGCTTTTGACACAATACACCTACTCAGGTATCATTGAGAAACTCTCCCAGCAGGGATTAACACTTACATCACTAGATGGGTAGTCAGTTGGCTCACTGACAGAACACATACTGCCAAAATTGGTGACTCTACCTCTACCAGCAGATCTGTCACCAGTGGCGTATCCCAAGGATCTGTGCTGGGCCCTTTACTGTTTGAAATCTATTTCTCAGAAGTCCAGGCTACAGTAGATGGCCTTTGGCTTACCAAGTGCAATAACTGAGTCCCCCCACTGATGTTAACATATTACAGGAGGGTCTAACACAGACAAATGACTGCTGGCAAAGCTTCATAAATCTAAATGAAAAAGTGCAATATTATCCCCCTTTGGCAAAGCAGAATTCCCTGCTAATTACAATATTGACAGCACCTCCCCAAAGTTCAGACCCAGTGGTGTGAGATCTTGGAACACAGGTAGATAGCAATCTGAACTTTGACCACCAAGTTTCTGCAGTGGTAAGGAAAGCCTTCTACGCTGCACATCTCATAAGTACTAGACCCTCATCAGACCATTAATTGAGTACAATGCTTCCTTCTGCATGTACTTCACCAGACATTTGCAGCAGCTGGAGAGACCAGAGAGGTTTCTCATCAAGAAACTACACGGGCTCCAAACCATGACTTATGTGGATAGACTGAAAGCCATGTTGCTGTACTCTGTATTGTATAGGCTGCTGAGAGGCGACTTGTGCCTGGTCTACATGGCAGTCTCTGACCCTGCCCTAAGGGATATACTGCACATTCACAAGTCAAATGACACAAGAGTCACTCACTCTAGGGATCTTAACCTAGCTTGTGACATTAACAGAACATGCAAGAGAGACAGATGCATCTACCAGAGATTGACACTACTCTGGAATAAACTTCCAATTTGTATGAGGCAGAGCTCCTCACTAACCTTATTCATGTGCAACGTGGACAAATGCATGGAAAACTGCAAATTCACCCCAGGGGTGGCACCCATGTCCCTCATGGACAGAGGTAGTCAGTGTTTATCTTAGATGCACTCTGAGAATTACATCCATCTAACCAAAGACAATTGAGGCAACTTGGGATTAACATGGCTAGGCTTGTAATGGGTCTAGGGCCGCTAGCATAGTAAACTCCTATGAATCGATGTGTAGGGAGATGAGTACTATTTCCAGATATTATTTATGTATTATCACAAACATTTGTCTTTTATGTTTATTGTGCATTTTTATGTGGTTAACTTTGAACATTAAGCCTTGGGTACAACTCATTTCTTCCTTGATATAAAAAGGTATGACTGAATTTCTTTATTTATGTATTTTTTATTTATTTATTTATTTTACATTTGTTGACCGGGCTAGTCTAACTGGAATACAAATCCATTTTCAGTAGAGGCCCGGGGAGAAAAGCTCCAACACAAACACAATATGTATAATAAAAAGTTGTCACAATTCAGAGAAGTATAAAGTAGTTGAAAAGTTCTGAACAGTAATGTATAATTTCTGTTCAGGCCATCACTGAATCAAAAGGTTGGAAAAAAAGCTCACCTCAGAGCATCTATAATCCCATGACTTTTGATGCCTAGTGGTCCCTAGACCCCAGCTTATCTTAGTTATTACAGTATAATCTTGGTCAGTTATAGTGTGCTGAAAGGATTCAGGAAAAAGCAAACACGAAGAGAAAGACTTGTCAATTTTTCCCTTATGCATGATTTTTGATCAGGTCCTCACTGAATGAAGCAGTTGTTTAAAAAATGTAAAATGTACCACAGGAAAAAAAAAACAAAGCATCTAGGAAACCCCATGGCTTCTCACAAACATCAGACTCCAGCTTAATGCAGTAGTTTCATACACAGTAACCACAAAGCAGATTTATCTACTTAAAACTTATTGAATGAATGAATGACTATAGGAAAAATACTGTAGAGTAAGAAACTGTGAGAAAAAGGATGCAAACAAGTAATCTGGATGGTATAGGTAGGCCTGGATGGGGAGGTGGTGCATGTGTGCATGGGGGTTCATGTGGGCAAAGTGTGTGGTCATGCTTTGAAGCCCTTTCACCTAGGGCAGCAGTTGACCTAAGGCCAGCCCTGATAAGAACTTCCCATATCGTTGTTCCCATGTATATGTATGCACTTCCCATATCATTGTTCCCATGTATATATATGCACTTCCCATATCATTGTTCCCATGTATATGTATGCACTTCCCATATCATTGTTCCCATGTATATATATGCACTTCCCATATCATTGTTCCCATGTATATGTATGCACTTCCCATATCATTGTTTCCATGTATATGTATGCACTTCCCATATCATTGTTCCCATGTATATGTATGCACTTCCCATATCATTGTTCCCATGTATACATAACCATGTTCCATACATTCTGTTGTAGTTCAATAAAAATTTAAAAAGTAAAATTTTTTAAAGTAAGAAATTCAGTGCTGTCTAATATTATGTGTGAATTTATTGTGTGTATTTTGTCTATGTCCCCACTTGTCTCTCTTGATTATTTTTATTATGCATTCCTTTGTCCTTCTTTATTTTATTTTATTTCTCTCCGATTTCTGTTCATTTTTTTACAGATACAAAATCCTCAGTAGCAGCTCAGATGTGTATTTCAGTTTAGGGAAAGTCCACCCTCTGCCTATCCAGGAACATCCTCACAGGGTCAGTCAGTGCCACCACCTGTCCTCTATGCACCCTGGCAGGCCTCACTGAATGGGGGCTTTAGGACTTTGTTGTGTACATGGTGGACCTTTAGCCAATCACAGCATCTCTTCAGTGGGTGGAAGGCTTGCTGCCTCAGTCAACGTGGACCCCAAGCCTTCGGGCCCCTGCCCCCTCAACACTGGGGTCTTTCAACATCTGGCAGTGGAAATGTTTGAAGCCTTGAACTGGGTTGTCTTGTTGGGTAACATTTGTTGTCACCCCTTCTTCCCTTATCCTTTCTCCTACACTCACTTACTTACTTCCTATCCACACTACCCAATTACTACAAAAAAAGTGAAATAATAGGGAGTTCTGTCCCTCACCAAAAACATACCCATCCTCTCCCATGTCCTGCAGCACAACCCTCTTGATGTGTTCCTGCTGTGTCTCCCTCTTTGTTGTGTCTTCCCTTTTTTCAGTCTTTCCTGTCTCCTCCTTTCCATTCTTTAAAGTAATCAATAGGGTGTCTACATAAGGATACCCCCATATAAAACATTAAACCCCTTTATTTATTTTTTTTTAATATTAATAATAAAAGCTGCTCAGTCCACCCCTTGCCTTAAGTCTTTCAAATGTGACTGCTCATTGCCCCTACAGTCCACAATAGCCTAATATATACAAAGTCGTATGAAGCCTATGGCTTTCACATAGTCTTGCATATAAGTGTAATGCTATATACTTAATAAATATAACTGTGCAGTCCTGGCACATAATACGGACAATTAAATTAAGTATAAAGGGAGAAGGGGAAACAGGTACCCAAATATGATTTAAGGTATAGGAGATTCCACTGAGGCACCAAAATCAGGCTAGACTTAAAAAGAAGTGTTGCATTCTAGAAAATGAAAATTGCTAGGCAATGGCATTGCTTAAAGGCGACTTCATTATTTTCCTCCATAATATGAGTTATCGTCCTCTCTGTATTTTTAAGTCCAAAGCTATATATTTCTAAATGTCTGCTGTGGAGATCTGTGTGGCCTCTTTTGCATTTGCTTTCTTCTTAACATTAATGTAATAACTAAAACGCTGAATAGTTTGTTGCTCTGCCATTCTGAGTATGCTTTTTATAGAAGTAATGACTAATTCAAAATAAAGACACCCCCCCCCCCCCCACATATGCAGACAAACACGCACTTAAGTTCCTCTCTATGGCTTATTTGTAATGCCTGTGACTGACTTGGACAGCATGATCTAATACTGTGTTTGCTTTATTCGTCTCAGAGTATGAGTCAGCTTTCATTTCCTGGTTTGTGGCTTAGTCTGTCTCTATTAATTCTGTCATCACATCTAACAAATGATTATTATTATTCTTAGCTTTAAAAAAATCATGAGACATTCAGCATGGCTCGTATACAAAGCTTATCGCCTTTACTCAGTATTATTAGTTGCCACACATTTTGCCCTCTTCTCCTTTTTTCTTGTTGTTTGCGTCACTTTTACCAATAGTAACGATATTTGCTTTAGCAAGCAGCTTGTGTGTGTAAATGCCCATTAAATGTGTCTGTTTTCAGATAATTCAAGCACAACAGGATGTTAGAAGACTCGCCTCAACAAAAATGAAAATGCCCAAATAAAGACAGCAGACGTAATTAATATAGGCAGCAGTATTTTCTATTGGTGCAAAAAAGTGTGCTATTGTCATCTTTCCTCTGCATACGTGTATCTTTGAGCTAAGAAGGGCACTTGAAAAGAAGAGTTAAGGTCTGAAACCTAAGGCTACTTTTTCTTATCCTTGGTGCTTTAACATGGAACTCAGCGAATGCATCACATTTCCACAAAAACAATGTGTCTCATCTGTATACACTCCCTGGGATTCATGAAGCTCAGCGCAAGGATGGTTTTAGCCTTGTGCTGAGCATCCTCCTTACAGATGGTGCAGCAGCACCATATGAATATTTATGAGAGCGCGCTGCCGCACCCTCGACGTGCACAGGAAATGTGTGCGAGTGCAGGGGGGCATGTTGAAGTGCTCTACGGAGGCTTAAACATGCCCCCACAGTTGCACAACCTACAATGCTTACTGTTACAGCCCGCCTCTAATAGTAAGCAATTAATTCAGTGTCCGTGGATACTGAAATGTATGCTAAGCATACAAGAGTGTCCACGAACACTGAAATAAATTCAAAGTAGTAAACACAAGCACGTAGTGGAATGTTGAGCCCCATCCCTAGAACTATCACAATTAGATTCCCTGTGTCCCTATTTTACATTTGTATTGCTTCATTATTAAAAGTGTAAGTGAAGCGCAGTGTGTCTGCGCATTGTTGGCCTCTGCTTAGCGTAGCTTGCACATCAAAGTCATCCAAATATAAAATAACATGCGGACTCACCGCCAACATCAGTAGTGTAGTGGTTAGAGCATCCGCCTAACAAACATACAAGCATGGTTCAAGTCCCACTATAGCACATATCATTTTCCATGTGTATATGAACATATTTATACATCCTTTTGCTGTATAACCTACATAACATGTAAATGTGAACTGGAGTACTGCATGAAATGTTTAACTAATGTCATTCAATCAAAGTGGTAGTGTCATAATGAATAAGGCACCGGTAAGCAGGTGTAAGCACAAATAAGCATATAAATATATATAAATACCAGTAAGCAAGTCTAAGTGTGTTTGTGTGGGTGTAAGCAGTGCCCACACACATTAAGCATAGTAGAAGCTAACCGAATTTAACAAACTGTAGTTGGAAGATAGCACAGCCTACTGTCGCGCAAACATGCACACACCCGCTCACAACTGCTTAAGTTCACAGATGACTGCAAACTGGGTGCCATAATCGACTCTCCAGCCGACACAAGCATCCTACAAAAGGGCCTCATAGAAACAGACAACTGGTGCCAGAGCCATGGCCTCAAGCTAAATGCCAAAAAGTGTATAGTCATCCCCTTTGGCAAAAACAAAGTGCCCACAAATTACCACATAGGTGGTAATCCATTAAGTATGGAAGAAGTAATTAGGGACCTGGGGACCCAAATTGATAGCAATCTCTCATTTGACAACCACGTGGCCAAAGTGGTTAGAAAAACATTTTATACAGCCGGCCTAATCATGAAGGGATTCACATCTAGATCAGGGAGGTCATCGTGCCTCTTTACCTCATCCTCATCAGGGCCCATATTGAGCAATGCCCTTTGGGATGTACCTACTAGACACCTAACACAACTGAAAAGACCCCCCCAAAGTCACCTCCTCACAAGGATCAAAAGGGCTCAGAGCATGCCGCCATATGCTGCCCGACTCCAAGAAACTCCAGTGGCATACCGCCTGCTCAGAGCCTTGCCAGAGTCTGTGCCTTAAAGCCATGTTGGAATAAAATCCCAGTCCAGGTTAGACAGAGTCCTCATTTGACTCTTCAAGAGGAATCTTGATGAGAGTGGGGGATGAGATGGTAGGTTTACCCCGGTTATCACTCACTGTTCACTGTTAGACAGGAGGCTAATAACTATTAAAAAAAAGGGCATAGCAAAATTAATTTAAATTGGCAAAAAGCCAAAACACATTCTGGCTAGCTTCATAAATGATAAGAACCAGCTAGGTATGAAATGTATATAATTATGTGTATGTGCATGTGTAGGTACAGATATATAATATAATATATATATATATATATATATATATATATATATATATATATCCATGAAGAATGAACATCGTGACAATAAAACATACAAAAAGAATTAGAAGGGAATCAACAGCAAACCCAGTATTATTTAGTGCTGTCAGTGTATGTCATATCAAGCCGGGAAGGGGTAAGCAAAGCACTGCTACCCACACCATAGGCAGGACACTACCAGTGGGAGCAACATTGTCGATCTGCTAAGTCTACTTTACAAATAATCACAGGATAGTCACTGTTGGGACTACCCAAAAATTGCTAGGCGGTGTGGACTTCTGACCATTACGCAAACAAGGGCAGGTATGTTCAAGGACCAAATGGTGGGAGAATCTGATGATCCATGGGTTGGGACAACATACATGTAGGGTCCCTAACACTGGGGAGAGGGCAATGTGTGGAGGTGTGTCATGGCTGTGATAGCAACCCGAGAATGGATGGTTTGCATGTATGTCGAACTCGGGTGGGGTGGAGGAACCATTGGTATGAAATTATGGATCCAGGCATGTCAGGATTGAATGGCCTGGTTCTAATTGGACCGCCTCGTGGAGGTCAGTGAGTTCGTTATAAGTATATATGCATACACACAAGCATACATGTATATGTAGAAGTACATTCCCTGTAACACATGCATTCCTTTTGCAGACATAAATAACATGAAAGTGCCCCTACAAACCTCGACTGTAGATAGAATCATAGGTTGTGTATAAGAGGGAAGGGCCAAATCTGCAAAAATGCAGAAGTGTGTACTTTGTCCGAAGTCAGTGCTGTTATGAAAAAATAAATTGTGAGGACTTTCTCACTATGAAATAGTGGAATCATTCCTGTGATCTGCCTGCTACAGCAACACCAATCACTAAACCGGTCCTATTTGTAATATAATGTCGCCGGACTCGTACATTACTAGCTCTTATGTGTAACATGTGCGTTACCACATAGTCATAGTTATTAATTTATTGTAGTGTCTTGTTAACAGGAGTAATGATGTAATGAAGTATAGAATCTAATCTTGAAATAAAGACATGTGTGTCCCAGGTGGGACAACAAAAAATTGTGACTAGTGTCCTATTGGTCACTCATTTCACCACTGTTTGTGGACTAAAAGTTTGGGATGTCTGAGGATACGTGGAGTATGTCAACCCATGGGATGGGTCTACAGGAGTAGGGAATGGCCAATGTGTAGTGGTGTGGATACACCCTGTATCCAAATGGATGACTGCTGTGTCAGTGAAGTGTTGGGGTGGGTGTTTGGGGAACTAGGATCCATGGGTATATGGGTATATATGCAAATGAAGCAGCACAGCAATAGTGTAGTGGTTTAAGCATAAATAAGCAGTAGTAAGCATATATAAGCACCAGTAAGCGTGTTTAAGTGTGTTTATGCGGGGGTATGTATTGCCTACACAGATTAAGCAAAGTAGAAGCTAACTGAGTGTAAGAAACTGTAAATGGAGGTTACATGCATATTTTATATAAATATATATATATATATGGTTGCAGACATATATATATATATATATATATATATATATATATATATATATATATATATAGTTGCAGACATATATATATATATATATATATATATATATATATATATATATATATATATATATATATATATATATATATATATATATATATATATATATATATATATATATGGGTCCCCTATGAAATCCCGAACGCACAGAATCCCGATGCCCAAAATACCGAGGCAAAAAGCCCGAAACCCCACATTACTGAAAGACCAGAAGCGCAAAATTCAAAATCCCGATGTTAAGGGATTTTGAGTTAGCACTTCTGGTGTTGTGGTTCAGGTAAGTATGTGTGTAAGTGTGTTTGTGAGGGACTTTAGTGTGTGTGTGTGTGTGTGTGTGTGTGTGTGTGTGTGTGTGTGTGTGTGTGTGTGTGTGTGTGTGTGCGTGGGACTGTAATGTGTGGGTGTGAGTTTGCCTTGTGTATATGTTTGTGCAATCTCTGAGTTAGAATAATAAAGTAGGGAGTGTGTGGGTGCGCATGGGGGGGAAGCCCACCTGCTTATCTTTAGTGTAGGGTGGTTTGTTTGGTTATGGGGGGAGGGTGTGTGTATGTGTGTGTGCTGTACGTATGTATTAGTTTCGCAATTTTGAATTTCGCGCTTTCAAAGTTGTAATGTAGGGTTTTGGGCTTTTTGTCTCGGTATTTTGGGCATCAGGATTCTGTGCGTTTGGGATTGCGTAGGGGATATATATATATATATATATATATATATATATATATATATATATATATATATATGTGTGTGTGTGTGTGTGTGTGTGTGTGTGTGTGTGTGTGTGTGTGTGTGTGTATAGATATACACAGATATACAGCTATGATAGGAAACAGCACACAAGAATAACATATGTTCACAGGCTATGCCAATGGAAGTGAGGGGCCCAAGCATGAAACATGTAACACGTAGCATGACCCCCCACCCCCAGCCGCACAGAGGAAACATGCACACAAACTCACAAACAATGTAAATAGTCCACTGCTCCCCAGACCACAGGCAGGACAGAACCGGGGGGGGGGGGTACAGAGTGCAGCCATGAAATCTAATCTTGGAACACAGACAGGAGCATCCCTTGCGGGATGCCCCAAAAATTGACATATAACCAAAGGAAGGTGATACGACGGCCATTCTGTCTGGGGTGGGTACATACCTGGAATGCAAGAGTGGGAAAGCCTGATGACCCATGGGTTGAGACAACGTATGACATGGGTCCCATGAAGTGGATAGTGGGCAGTGTGTAGTGGTGTGTTCAGACCCGATCTTCACCCAGAGGAAGGATGGGTACTGTAGAGGAGGTGCGGGTGGGGGAACTATAGGTAGCTAGTTATGGGTCTAGGTGTGCAGGTGTTGGCTGATGTGGGTCTATACGGACAGCCCCAGGGATGTGAGTAAAAGTGTTCATTGGGCAGAGGCATCACCCAACATGCAGCCACACCTGCTACGAGTCCCACTGCAGCAAAGTCTAATCTACATGGCAAAGAAATGAATAACCAGATGTAGATGTATATATGTAGAGGAATGTGTGTGTATATCTACCCATAGCTACATGGAGATATACCTCTCCCTCTCCATAGTACAAATGTATACATACAAAGACGGAATACATATACATACCTACATATAGATATATACATATGCAGACCCCCATACACTAATATGTTGTTAGATATACATAGACAGCAATATATAAATATATACATGTATGCATACATATACAGATATATATGTATATAGTAATGTAGATATATTTATATATATATATATATATGTGTGTGTGTGTGTGTGTGTGTGTGTGTGTGCGTGTGTGTATGTGTGTGTAAATATACACATGTAAATAGCTAGGATAGGATACAGCAGTTACAAATTACATATGTTCACAGGCCGTGCAAATGGGGGTGATGGGTCCAATCAACAAACGTGTAACACATAGCATCAACCACCCCCACCTAGACAGGTGAAACATGCAAACACATGATACAAGTAAACACACCACCACTTCCCAGACCACAGGCAGGATGCTACCAGTGGGAGAGACATGCCAGGTCTAATCTTGAAACAAAGACATCAATGTCCCTTGTGGGACGCCCCAAAAATTAATGATCATTGGAGTCAGTCCCTGTAATGATTCATCCAACCAGGCTGTATACGTACACGGACCAGTAGGTTGTGCAAGCCTGATGACTCATGGGTCGACACAACGTATGACATGGGTCCTGACATGTGGAGAGTGGGCAGTGTGTAGTGGTGTGGTTAGACCCCACCTGCACCCACAGTAAGGATGAGTGCTGCAGAGGAGGCGCAGGTGGGGGAACTATGGGTATGAAATTATGGGCCTAGGCATGCAGGTGTTGGCTGGCACACTTGTATTAGGACTGCCCCAGGGACGCAAGTAATATTCCGAAATGGGCAGAGCTTACTCCCATACCTCTCAACCCCTAAGAGCAAAACCACTGGACAGAACATAAACCGTTGGGGGAACAAATAGGGACAGAAAGCACATATTCCACTTACAAACTTAGAAAGCTGATATAATAATAGGTTATTCATTAGCATGACTCGGCTGAAGGATGTGGGGTCCTAAACCCAATTACTTGTCTGTATTTAATTGTGTCAGTTCCCAGGTATTTTCCAGACAGGTGCAGATTGTAAGAGGAACACACCAATAGTATGAAGCAAACTCTGGACAGGTCGCGGATTCTGTACAGTCGACCGGCATGCTTACGCCTAATGGGCAGCCATTCCTGATATGGATCCCACCACAGCACAGTCCAGTTTATATGGTTTAGTATGGTATAACCATATCTGTCGTTGCATAACACACTACACAACACCTACGAACACATGGTCACAACACTCCATTGTTGGCATGTAAGCCGATGTAATAGGTATCACAAGGTATTATTGTAGTCCTCACCCCCACCCAGGGCTGTGAGTGTCTGATGCAAGCACTAAATGCAGTGTATTTACAAGTGCAGGAGTAAGCGGGTGTAAGCCTGTTTGGCCGTCGGTATGTGAGTACCACACTGGTAAAGCAATGTACAGGCTAACTGAGTGTAAGAAACTGTAACCGGAGGTTAGCATTGCTTAACTCTGCACAAACCCGCACACACTCACAACTGCTTTAAAGTGCCTTAATCACTCTGTACCCAACAGCTCGTGTTCTGGCCAGCAACAAAATAAACAGCCTCTGCAAGGCTAGAACTCAGGACCCTCTATATCACAGTAGTTAACCACTATACCATGATAGCAATACATATAAAGGAGGTATCAGCAAACTAATCCTCACCACAGGGAAATCAAATCAAACATGTGAACTGAATCTATGTACAGTGTAATGTTCTATAACCGCCACAGACCATGAATATGTGAATTGGAGTACTGCAGTAAACATAGAGTTGAGGTGCCACTGTAATAAAGTTATGAAGTCCCCAGGACCCCATACAGTGTATGTACACATGAATCACGGATACCAGACACATATATAACCTGTAATGAATAAGACATAGCTTAGCCTTTTCAAAACCGGCCAATTACGGAAAAGTGCGGGAATCTGGCCCTACTTAAATCGAAGAGGCGGAAATATGGCTCATAACTGGTTGTAGCATCCCCCTGTAGGCAGAATGACTGGAGTGGGAGAAGGCACTCGCTTTAGAGTTCAGTGCTGGGGCATCCAGGAGTCCAAATTCATGGTATGGCTCCTGGTAAAGCACCATGACAGGAGACTACTGCAGGGCCAGTACCAGGGCTCGCAGTACAAAACGGAGGCCTGGGACAGTCTCGCCCATGAACTCACTAGTGCCACAGGTATCCCCCGGACTGGTGAGCAGGTCAGGCACCACCATGCAGACTTGAAGCGGCGGAGGGGGGATGTCCTGAAACAGTGGATCCAGGAAGCAAGGCAGATGCAGAATGCCCCAGAACTAAGTGCTCCTTCCACTACGTAGTTAATAATTGCCTAGCTTGTGTATACTATGGATAGGTATGGCTAAATATCACTGTACTTCTCTGACAGCTGCAGATGAGTGTGCTGCAAACCAGCAAGTCTATGATGCTAGGCTGCAAAGGATGCATCATGAGGCAGGTTAGTAAATAGCCTGCATGTACTGTCATAACAAATAAATGTAAGAGCCTCAGAAAGTGTTGTACCAGTATACAGAATTGTGTAATATGCTGCGAATAAAGGTGTAGCCCCTGCATTGCTTCTGTTTACTTTGCAGTCATATGTTGTTTTACTGTTGCAGTTATTAAATAGTACTGTTGTAGTAAGCAGTGTTACCCACACTGTGGTATGCAGATAAAATGTGTATGAAGTACTGTATAACAATGCTGGAAGTGCAGACAGGTCAGTCATATTAGACTAAATACATTGCAAAGCCTCACAACAATTCCTGATAGCATAGTGTACAGTGACCTTAACTGTAATGCTTTTGTCACACACAGCAAGGCTTTGGATCCCAGGAGTGCCAGTAAGTTGTATGCAAAATCATTCCACACAACTGCACACAGTTTGTTAGAATGTTCAGAGAGAAAGCTGTATGCATATATACATTTAACAACTGTAAAGAGTTTGTTAAAATGCCCAAATAGAAAGTGGTATGCATATTTATACCCCTCAACTGTTCCAATCTGCCCAGTATGTCCTGATAAATGGCCCACATCACCTGTCTTTTGCCCTGTTCCCCTGACAAATTAGTGTGATGATCCAAGAAATGTAGGCAACTGTTAATGACATATAACTGATAGTCAGACCTGTACATAGTCAGATAATGTACATGCAAAAACACCTGTCATCCCAGCATCTCAGCCAAAGTGTGTGACAGTAGTCTCAAAACATGTTGCATTAACACCTGCATCTTGTCAAGCCTGTATGCAAGACACAGGTCCCGTACATACTAATCTACAAACATACCCTTTTACAATATAACGCCATTGGGTAGTGTAATAATACATGCAAGGGATAGACCACTGCAGTGACTATGAATGTTGTGGAAACTACAAGGATTTATTAGTTGTTAATTGAACTCTCTCTCTCTCACCCCTATCATATCTGCAAAAATAACCGATTTACACAACTCATTTAGTACGTCTACACTCCTAACCTTTGTTGGGACATATGTCCTATTGGTTTATAAATATTCACATGTTTCTATGCATGTGCCATGTTAAAATACTCCCATATTGGTGTCCTGTTGCCATCAGTGATACCTGCATGTTGTTGAATGGCCACTGTTTACCCATATATGCATGTGTTCTGCCTGCTCTGCAACTACTTTATATCTGGTGCCCTGGGTAATGGGAATACCTATGCATGCTGTTATAACTAATCGTGAATCCTGTTGACTATTACTAACCCATATCTGTCTTAAACATTCTACAATATAGCTCGTATGGGAAGGCCGGTCCTAGCGGACCCACCTGTCTCACCTCAGCTGACCATGACACCAGGCACCAGCACATCTGGGGCCCAGCCTGGGACCTCCTCATCCGGTGGCCTTGCACCACCTTTGGGTGGAACTGCTTCAGGGGATGGGGCTCAGCCCCCCTTGGAGTGGGAGTGGACAGGAACCTGTCACCCATGGTACGGTCTGGGCCATGGTGCATAGGGAGCTTGACAGGGGGATTTGAGACTGCCTATGCTATCTTGAGGGCCAAGTGGCACAACTAGAGGGTGAGCCTGCCCCTGCTTGACAGCCCCCAGCACAGCCACCTTCTGGGCTGTAAAGGTGTAGTGGTGACTGCCCATGGGTGGGGACGTCAGTCCCACTGTATCAGTTTGTGGGCTCATGGGCTTGCAACTTCCAAACACACCTCCCCGTCCAAGGTGCCCCCCCCACGTGTCATATACCGCACCTGTAAGCATCTTGTTTGTCTTGTCTGTCATCCTACCCAACCTATCCTCCCTGATCATACCTACTCTCCTTCCCTAACATCCCACTCTCACCTACACATAAAAAAAGGGCAATCTGTTCCCACAAAAAAAGCACGCCCCATACATAGCTGTCCATTTCGCACACATGTCCACTGGACACATGTAAACATTTCTAATTGGCATCACAACATACTATTGTTGTCCTCACCCCTCTCTCAGGGTTGTGTGTGACCAAATGTACCGCCAAATTTATTGCATATGCACAGCCGTTGCTGTAGAAGAAATGGACAGCTATGGACCTTCCCTACATCCTTCCTGAACATCCATAGCTATCTTGCCTACTGTCTTTGTGCCCCTTTTTCACTACTTTCCTATCACCCCTTTTTTCTTTTCTTTTAAAGAAATTAGCACGGGGGTAAGTGGGAGTAAGCACTTTCAAGCAGCAGTGAGCGGGTTTTCAGCCTGATTGCCCAGGGTTAAGCACTGCCTACACAGGTTAGCAATCAAGAAAGTAACTGAGTGTAAGGAACTGTAATGAAAAGTAACCACTGCTTACTGTCTCAAAGCCACGCACACCCGCTCGTAACTGCTTAAAAGTGCCTTAATCACTCCATATCCAACAGCCCTTGTTCTGCCCAGCAACAAAATAAGCAGCCTGTGCAAGGCTCAAAACCAGGACCCTGCACACCACAGCAAATGTGATGTACCACTAAGCCATGGCAGATATAGACACAATGGATGTTATCACAAACATATCATCTAGCACAGTCATTCAACAGTATAGGAAATGTATTTCATTATGTACATGAATGTGTGTGTTTATGTCCAGATATATATGCATACATAGATATAGATCTATATAGATATATCAAGAACACACCATGTGACAACAAAGGATTAAAAAAGAATGAAAAGGGAAACACCTGTAACTTCTGTATTATGTAGTGGGTTGTCCTATGTAATATCAAGACTCCCTCAGACAGACGTGTCATTAATACACGCAACCATTTGTACATTGCCCATATACATTACTCTGAGCATTTTATTTACATTAACAAAACAGTTCCTGTCCAATCATTATGTGAGAAGAGTACTCTTTAAAGGTGCTGTTTGCAACATCATCATCATTAAAAAGTTAAATGGGGTAACCACAGAGGAACCGGTAGTGTTGTGTGTACAATTGGGTCATCTGCATCATGTGTACCTGGAACCTTTAGGAGTCATGTGCATACCAGGATCGTGTGCCTGAGAGAGGGGTGAGGACAACAGTAGTATGGTGTGATGCAAATTAAAAGGTTATATGTGTCCAGTGGACACGTGTGTGAAATGGATATCTATGTATGGGGCAAAAGTTGTTCTGGGAACAGATTGGCCTTTTGTTTCCATTTTCGTAAGGTGAGAGTGGGATGTTGGGGAAGTAAAGTAGGTATGCTCGTGGAGGATAGGTTGGGTAGGATGACAGACAAGACAGTATACAGGGGTGGTATATGACACATGTGGGGGGATACACCTTGGACGGGGAGAGGTGTTTGGCAGCCACAAGCCCATGAGCCCCCAAATGGAAACAGTGGGATGAAGGTCCCCACCCGTGGGCAGCCACAACTGCACCTTCACAGCCGCAAAGGTGGCTGTGCTGGGGGCTGTCTAGGAGGGGCAGGCTCACCCTCTAAATGTGCCACTCTGCCCTCGAGAGACCCTTACACACCACGACCTGGACTGTACGATGGCTGACAGGTTCCTGTCTGGATCTGCTCCTGGGGTGGCAAGCCCCATCCTCAGTGGCGGTTCCACCAGAAGGTGGTACAGAGCCAACAGAGGTGACGGTCCAAGGCTGGGCCCCAGACGTGCTAGTGCCCGGTGCCATGGCCTGCTGAAGTGGGACAGGTAGTTCCGCCGGGACCTCCAATCTCATACAGCCTATGGTTTTGCAGTTTTAACAAAGATAAGGCTTAGTAATAGTCAACAGCATTCAGGATTACTTATAATAGCATGCATAGATATTACCATCAACCCAAGACAACAGATATCATACATTTGTAGAGGGAGTACAACACATGCATATATACTGCATGACATCTGTCCATAGCGTAGATGACTTGTAACTGCAGCTATGAACAGTGGCCCATTATTGGCATGTCACTGTGATAACCTCAGACAGTGACTGTCATACCACTGCTCCATGTGACGTATGTCCAATCAGGGATGCGATGACAGTAACTCTCATCACTGTCACCGTGTACTGACTGAAATCCTCACACTATGCTTCTGCAGTTCACAGATGTGTGTTCTGTGAGTAACACAAGAAACAAATGGTTCCACACACTGACGAGTCCACAAATTACCCTACAGATGGGGGTTTTCTTGTCAGTTATTAAAACATGCAGACTAGCCATTACCACACACAACCTGTTAAACTGGCAGTAGTCTGAATGAAGCATAGCTACACTTACATGCTGTAGTCATGTCTAGCACATCACCCTTCTGTCTTTAGGCTATTTTCCACTGTGTATGTTGTTTGAGGAATATCCAGATTTCATCTGTGATGCTGTTTACCAAACAAGAGATCCAGGTTCCACTCACAGCGACTGTCATGGGCAAACACCAACATGATGTTCCTAGATATTGTACTGTGTTTCCATGCAATTGGCTATGGGAATGTCACCACAGCTGTTCCACGTGCAATCAGCTAGAGAAGGGCTACAATAGGTGCAGAGGCCATCACCTGATCATGACCATCACTTCCAAAACACAAGCTGCTGCTGAGCAGGTGTACATCTCCACACCCACCAGAGAGTGTGTGGGAGGGACAGACAGAGGCAAAGTATATCAGAGAAGGGCTGGGAGACTAAAACCTAAGCATCTTCTGTCACACACCTGCAAGTACAGGGGTTCAAACCCCTGACTGACTAGTCTTTACCATTACAAGTGCATGCAGTTACTCCATGTGTCACATAGCTGACATGTTGGTATGCTGTAAGAACATATATGTGTGTGCTGGTGAGCGACATCTGCAACAGAGATATAGTAGACATACATTAGGTGTAGCACACATGGCTGTCCACATGAACAGATGTCATTGTCAACACTACCACACTCTCTAAGGGACTCAGACTCATTGGCACACTTTGTCAGGCTCACAAATACACTTCCTAACTACGTAGTTTTCCACACTACAGTAATGCACAGGTATGACATGGACCACAGGGGTTATCCTGAGGTTCTATGGGCTAGGGAATGTGAACGTGTCTGACATAAGTCAGTATGCCAATGGGAGTTATACTGGGTGTGACTGTGGTGGGGAACATCATACCCCACATGCAGATACAAGGTGCCAGTACTGACATGCATGTGTGCATTGCTTCATGGGTGTGTAGTGGTTGGCTGTGCAAGATGGCTGTACAAGGCTAGGTGAGGGGTAACCCTTGGCATCAGGCCACCTGACAATGGTCTGCAGTGTGGTTCTGGGGTGTAGTGTCTGCAATGTCCCACACAGATGGGTATTATATTAACTGCCCTGTCGTCCTGGTTACTAGTGTGTGTGGCCATTGCTTTGCAATACATGCCATGCCTGTGTTTGATAGTCCGTGACATGGACATTGCCTGGAATGTGCATGTCCCACATTAATGTACAGTGACATGTTTAAGTGTACCTGATTTGCCTGGCACATGTTATGTACACAGACTGTTACCATCAGATGTGCCTATCCTGGCCTGGTGTGGCAGGACCTGCTAATAGACAGCAGGTTGACCCTTCACCTGCATTGATAGCATGATACAGGTATTCCCTGGTGTCAGTGGCATCTGTCCATACAAGGCATGTGTGTAAGGCACTGTATGTCCTTTGTGGATCACATTTGATGCCACCACATATGTTGCAGGCGTCCAGTGGGGAACATAGTGAAGGTGCATTGTCCGCAATTATGTGCCTATTGTACTGGTGGACAGGGTGCCATGCCCTGTGCAGCCCACTGCAATCACACCATGCCTACTATCTGTCAACAATGTGCAGGGTACTAGTAACATAGCGGGATTTTCTAGTCAAGTGCGTTTGTGTATGACACATGGGTTCAGACCGTATTCTGGGTAATAGTAGGGTTGGTTACTTTGTTCACCAGGCCTTTTTCCAGATGTAGGGGTATGGCTTGCCAACCCAGTCTCTTGGCTGATTGAAATCTGTAATCCTCGTGAGGTGGACATTGTGACATATAATATGGCCACCATATAGGAAAACTACAGAACCTGCTCCTCAACATGTCCAGTGGTTAGACACTCACAGCCACCTCCACACAGGCTCTGACAGACAAACACACACACACCTGCCATCTCTTGGACTAGAGCTCCTATCTAACTAGTTCATCACACTACAGCATTACGCAGTCATAGCACGCGCTACAGAGATTGCTGGGCTACCACATCCCCAAAGGTGTATTTCACGAGGAATGACATCAGCAGGTTTACCAAAGTAGGGCATTTCAAATTTCCTGCGAGTAGTCCAAAATGAATTGCTCATAAAACAGACAGTGAGACGCACACAACACATCCACAACTGACATGTGTGGGTATAGAACCCATGACTTAGATCTATATCACACTACTGCATGGAGATGTTATAGGATGCATAACGAGGATTACTAGGGAACTTGTTTCCCAGAGGTGTGTTTGACAAGGAATGACATCAGCAGGATTACCAAAGTAGGGCATTGTAAATGTCCTGCGAGTGCGTAGGCTATAATGCATTGCTCCCTACACAGACATTGAAACACACACAAAACATACATAACTGCCATAGTTGTGGATGGAACCCTACCACAGTTCTAAATCACACTCCAGCAGTACGCAGTTACCCGACGTGTGACAGAGATTACTGGGTTACACTAATCCCAGAGGTGTATTTCTAGGTGGGCGACAGCAGCATCCTTGCCAAAGTGGAGTATATGAATTGTAAGGAATGTGCGTACTCTAAAAAGCATTGTTCCCTTCTTAGGCAGACAGCAAAACACACACACACACACACACACACACACACACACACACACACACACACACACACACACACACACACACACACATTTGGCAAGTCTACACACACACACACACACACACACACACACAACACCTACTAAACACCTAGCTTATCACACTACAGTATTACACAGTTACAGGATGCGCTACAGAGATTACTGGAGTACAGCACTCCCAGAGGTGTATTTCTAGGTGGGTGACATCAGCATCCTTGCCAAAGTTGAGCATATGAATTGTAAGGAGTATGCATACTCTAAAAAGCATTGCTCCCTTCTCAGATAGGCAAAGACACACACACTCAGTTGGCAAGTCTGGGATTAGAGTACCTACCAAGGTAGCTTATCACACTACAGCTTTACAAAGTTACAGGATGCGCTACAGAGATTACTCGTTTACAGTACTCCCAGAGGTGTATTTCTAGGTGGGTGACATCAGCATCCTTGCCAAAGTTGAGTATATGAATTGTAAGGAGTGTGCGTACTCTAAAAAGCATTGTTCCTTTCTCAGGCAGCCAGACACACACACACAGTTGGCAAGTCTGGAATAAGAACACCTACCAAACTAGCTTATTACACTACAGCATTACACAGTTACAGGATGCACTACAGAGATTACCAGGATACAATATTCCCAGAGGTGTATTTCTAGGTGGGTGACATCAGCAGGATTGCCAAAGAAGGGCATTTCAAGTGTACTGCAAGTTGTACATGTCTTTTAACTGTATGTACCCGCTGCTTATGGTCACGAAAACACATGTACACCTGCTTAAAAGTGTCTTATTCAGTTCTAAATGACATTTTCAACAACCCTTGTAGGTCTTGAATCCTGGACTATGCACACCAAGGTCACTGGACTTACCACTAAGCCATCTGTGTTGCATGCATGCTTTATGGTTTTTATAATACACATTTTACTAAAGGTATTCCACAGTACTGAAAACAAATAGGACAGTCACTTTGTGTGCATATGTACAGTACCCTTGAATGTACTACAGTATACTCCGTGAAACAACATAGAAAAGTCTACATATCTACAACTGTTATAACTAAATACTAAATACATATATGCACTTACGGGATGTGTACACAAACACACACACACACACACACACACACACACACACACATATATATATATATATATATATATATATATATATATATATATATCTGCATATACACAGACACAGCTATAGCCATATATATAAACATGTCTGAACACCCTTTGTGACACAGAAGGGTTCCAAAGGAATTGAAGTGTACACAAAACAGAGGCAACTCTTGTATTATAACATTTAAATATTAATCAGTTCACCAGAGAAGGGTGGTTGCTGTGTATGTGGAGTTTGGGGTGGGGAATGATGGCTAAGGAAATATACCCCAGGGATTGTGGAGTTTGGGTGGGGGAATGATGGGTATGGAAATACACCCCAGGGACCAATTCTGTGTCACTGCTCAACAGTGCCACAGGAAAATAACATACCCAACAGTAGTCATTCTTGACTGTCTATTCCTTTCTATTCCTAACTATGTAATAATTTGTAGACTCCACTCACCACAGATGACTACCATGGTGTGCAGCATGTTAAAAGACATAACATGTGTATGCCTGGCTACAGGGTAGTCACACACACAAAAACAACACACACTTGCCCGTATTGTGCTTACAGGTCTTGCCCATGTAAAGGTAACTAGTAGAGTGGTATGCAGTTGGGGTATGTGCCACAGAACCCATACAATTACACTTAATCTGATTCTGCTTCTGAGCTGGGTGACATCACAGGACTGATTACTTGCAGTGGGGAGGGGGGAAAAGGGTAGATTAGCAGATGACAAGGATAAAGGCCAGTGCAAAATGTGGTTTCTCTTTGGAAAGCAATAAAACCCACTGCCATGACAGGATGCAGACACAAATACATGCACACAACCACTTGCTGACACACACGCAGTTGCCAGTGGTGGGATCAGAACTCCTGCCTATTTACAGGGCACTATTACAGTACTACGCAGTTACAAGACACACCACAGAGATTACACATTTCAAGGCACTCAGAATGCCCTTCTAAGATTGAGGACATCAACAGGGATACTGACAGTTAAGATGTACATAGCTATAAACCTGTGTGCTTAAAGTAGGAGTCCATTACAATCTGTATACACAAACAAGACACATCATCTGCAGGTAAGATATAGGCAGGCCTGAGATGTATAGTTGTAGCACAACAAGCCCTGAACTGGAGTATGCCCATCTGTGGAATGGACAACTACTATCACTTTCAGGGTTACAGTGGTCATGCTCATACACATAGAATCACAGGACTTGTTTGGATGCATTGACTCCAATTACACGTGACAGTGGACATGCTCATACACTTAGTAGCACAGGGCCGTTTGGGATTCACTCTGACTACAACTACACAAGGTTATACTGGGCATGCTCATACACTTAGAAACAAAGGGCTTGTTTGGATGCACTGACTCAAATTACAGAAAGTGGAAGTGGGTACACTCATACACTTAGTAGCACATGGCTGTTTGGGATGCACTCCGATTCTAACCACAGAAGGCCACAGTGTGCATGCTTATACACTTAGATGTACAGAACACATTGTAATGGACTCCTATTGTAAACACACAGGTTTACAGCTATGTACATCTTAACTGTTAGTATATATGCACATCATACAGGTTTACTACCAGATACCTGTATGTGGCCCGTAAATGATATATCTGTGTCTGTGCTGTGTGATACACATGCATACATGTACATGAAGTACTGCCATATATATGTGAAGTATAGACAATCATGCATGTGTGGATATGACAGACAATTGGTTAACTGGGACATACAGGTGGATGCAAAGTACATCATGTGTCACGCACATTGCTGCACTGAAAGGGATACATTGATATCAGGTTATGGACAGTGGTATTATACTTGGAACAGTGGCATGTGCAAGCACAATATGTGAGCCCCATTGTCTAATGGTACTGAGGTGCAGGTGTCAAGATGACCTCTCCCAGCTGTGCTAGTAGTTGTCATTATTAGCAGGACCACTCCACTAAGTATATCTGACATTGGTCATCTACACAACGTCTGCTGCTGTCCATCACCTTAGATGTAGCATTTGATGCCAAGCACAATACTGCCATTGGCAGTGATGTCACGGTATGAGTGACAACCAAAATGTCCTGCTGTAATTATGAGGTTGTCCAATGTCTGTCATTCTGGGATGACATGACTGAAAGAAGACAAGCCTTTGTCACAGATCACATGCATCCATGATTCAAGGGAGTGTGGATAATACCTAGGTCGCATTTACCCATATAGTGCCATTCCAAGGCAAATGTCCTAAACACAGAAGTAACACCCTGACACCTACAAGACAATTGCATTGGATGCTTATGCTAAGCAGTGCTAGATGTGTGGCTGTCATAATCCATTTGCTCAATGTAGAACCTACAATGGGGAATAGTGACATCTGTACAGTGAGGAACACCTGGCTGAAGGCTCTGTAGTGCACAATAGCACTACCACCATATAACTCAGATCCAGACATGTGGGCCATAACACTGGTATGGACCCTAGGTGGTGGTGTCCACATATTCATACAGGCTACTCACAAGTAAAGACCACTACTCCAACATAATGCATCACAGATGAGTCAGGTACAGGTGACAGTGGCAAAAGCTGCATTCTAGGTTGTATCCTCATATACATCCACCACCATGTCCTCAGACTACCAACACACATCCATAAATGTGGTATGAAATAGTATGGTACAACACCAAATAACCTTCGACTGGTGGACTGTACCTAGCCCTACATCAGCTGTGCAAAGTACCCATGTACTGACACAGTTGCATAATGTGCTATGCAATAATAACACTGTTTGTAACCAGGTCAGTTGTACACATACCAGGGTCCCTTGGATGTTGTCAGCATTAACCCAGTAAACAACACCCTCATGGTCGGATATGACCTAGATGTACCTGCCCTGGATATGTACATCCCACACTCATACAACATAAATGAAAATACCATAGCTGTTGTTGTCCTTTGTACATACAGGTGGCTACATTCATTACACACATGCACATGGAAGATAGGTCCATGGTTGCTGAATGCTAACAGTACATAAGGTTTGATATCTATGTTGACAGAGGTAATATTCCCTCTCTACTGGTCACCCATGACACCTATCATATCATACAACAACCCATGTGACATGTATGCCATTAGACATGTCCACCAAATGCAATGTCTACAAACATACCCAAATAACAGGATCATAGGACCTACACACATGGCCTGCATTGACAGACACAGGGAAATACAGCTATGATCTGTATGTTCCTGAGTAGTTACAGGTGATATGTCCATGATATGTACAGCCATGTGTGACCCACAGCTCCTACATATACCCCATGTCAACAATTGCAAGCCATGCATGCTGTGTGCTGTCAGGACATTAAACTTATTACCACAATAGCCATAACGTGCTGGGGTGAGATGTTTTCAAGCCACAGACCTTGCGCATGCTTGAATAAGTGTAATGCCTAGCTCAAACAGAGCACATTGCTGGCACTCTTCCAGTAATCATGAGGTGTGTGTGGCAAATATGATGTGCTCACTTTTGACCATTACAGTGCCCTGGCTTCACAGTGGAACTGTCAATTACAGTTTGTGGGATCATGACATGGAATATTGCTGTGTGTGTGTGTGTCTTGCTATGTGCTGTTGGCATAAATGTACACTGAGCTACTCAGTGAAGGTGGTTGTGTGTCCTACCAGTACATGAATACAACATTCATTATGGTGTAATGCTCAGCTAGGTTTCACACATGGTGTGGGGAAGGTGTGGACTGTATCCTCATGACCTGCTAGTCCACTTACTGATGGATACTGCATATGTGTACATGTATTGATGTGTGTTTAGATTCCATGCATGTGCAGTTTCTGATGTTTGAAGGTGACTGTTGTCTTAGTACATCATGCAGTTGCAATGCAGCCTCAACATTGCCAACTGTATATGGTGATATGCTCAAAGTACAGTAAGCTGTACTTTAGGTATGGACAGATGTTTGGACATAACTACTAAGTGGTGGGGCTACTTTACAGATGAATTATTACTGAGGACAGTTCACAGGTGTGTTACAACCATTCCTACAATAACCTGTGTAACTGCTAAGCTATGGTTTTGTTAATTGAAGGGGAAGACACACAATGTAGAATGCAGTAAGGGTGACACTGAAGGCAAACCTCTTGACACCTGTTAATAGTAACACCACCCCTGTGCATATATTGTGCATATATCAGCACAGTTGGCAAAGGAAAGAGCCAGTATGCTTTGTAGTGCATGTGATAGTGCTGTAACTCTGTAATACCTATCATTAGATAGGCAGGTGTTTGATTCACAGTACTGGCACGTGTGGGTGTGTGTGTGTCCATATATGTCACGTATGGTGGGAATACATCCCAAATGTTTTTCACTCTCCTGTACACTGTTGTAGACATCTGTACAGAGTGAACTGTAGAAAGCAAGACATAGGCAGGAGTTTGAATCTCACACATGTCATGTGTCTGTATGTGTGTGTGTGTGTGTGTGTGTGTGTGTGTGTGTGTGTGTGTGTGTGTGTGTGTGTGTGTGTGTGTGTGTGTATGTCTGTCTGGTCCCTGGAGTGAGGCTGTATTTTACCATAATGAAATGATGACCCCCCTCCCCCCATCCACTCAATGTAATCTAGTATCCCTGTTGATGTCATCAATCTTAGAAGGGAATTCTAACCGCCTCTAAACATGTACTCCCTGGGGTGAGGCTTGTTGTTACATAGCCTACTGATTAACCCCCTCTCCCCACATACACTGACTGCATTCTAGTATCCCTCGATCTTAGGCCATTCTGACTGCCTGCAAATGTGTAATCTCTGTGGTGTGTCTTGTAATTGCGTAGTACTGTAATGATGATTTGCACATAGACAGGGGTTCTCATCCAAACACTGGCAACTGTATGCATGTCAGAGTGTGTGTTACTGTGTCTGTAAATCCCTGAGTGTGTGGGTGTGTTACTGTGTCTGTGAATCCCTGAGTGCATGGGTGTGTATGTGTGTTTGCATTCTGTCATGGTAGTGGGTATTACTGCTTCTCAATGAGAAACCACTTTTTCCACTGACCTTTGCCCTGGTCATCTGCTAAACCACTCTTTTACCTCCTCCCCGCTCCAGGTAACTATACCTGTGATGTCACCCACTATGGATGCGACAGCTCTGGCCACAGTAGCTTACTACACAGCTATCATGGTCCTGGATCATTAGATCAGTAAACATGTTTGAAACTTGGGAGATTATAACTGTGATGTGGAAGCTACAAAGAGCATGCAGATATTGTCATACAGACCTGTGAGTAGTCTACATTTACATATGGGACACTAACCACAAACACTGACATCCCCAGCACATGCAATTACACCTGAAAGAGGAAGGCAGAACATCAGGATCAACATGCAGTTACTGTTGTTACACATGATACATACTGTCAAAAGTACAAAATGCATTCTAAAACTGTAGTACATGGTATGTCTGCTGCCTGTCAACACTACTCAACAATGGTAATCTACAATTGTCTTCCTAGTATGTTCACCCTGTGCATCAGACCATATGAGCATGTCCCTGCACTGATGGTGTGGATGACAGGGATACGACACAGGCATCATCATATGCACAGGGTGATAATGCTTGCCAAGGCTTAGGCTGCACCATTGAATGACATCATGTGTGTGGGTTAGGGCTTTTTATCTCATTGGGCATGTGTGGATGTTATGTGTGTGTGTGTTGAGGTGCCCTACATTTGTTACTGGAGTGTGTGTGTGTGTGTGTGTGTGTGTGTGTGTGTGTGTGTGTGTGTGTGTATGTATGCACACAGGTCTGGCATGTGTCTGGCCTAAACATGGGTATTATTGACAGCTGCAGACTGCCCAGGGCAGGGTTTACAGTTCACGGTGTCCAGCCACGTGATCTGCGCCTGCCAGGGGTTGCATGGGCACTATCAGGCAGAGATCCAGATTGGGTACTGTCTGATGACACATGTCCACTGGAACTGTGTCCCATTTGGGACCATGCAGGACCACATGCAGGTGGTCTGCTGTGTCCTGGTGTGGACAACACAGCACCAGCTGCACTACTGCTGCTACTGCCACTATTGGAGAGGGCATGTGATGTAGCTTGTTCATGTAGACCTTCAACAGGTGATGTAGCTGGCCTACGTCCACGTGCCTGATGCCTCACTCCCACCAGATGTTCCAGCACAGACATTCCATGCTTGAGGATTGATATGCCACGGTCAAGGACTCCCACCATGTCACCCAATTGTCTATCCAAAACATCTGCAAGATGATGTTGAGCATTTGCAATTGCCTGGATGTTGTCAGTTAAAGAACGGACAGCAGCCCTCTGAAGCCTCAACCTTTTCTGTTGTGCCATTCAGCACGTGCCTGTGCCTCCATTACAGACTGAAACATGTGTCTAGTGACACCAGCTGATGTGCTACGTCTTGCAGGGGCATGATGGCCAGAAGTCCTCCTATGAGCAAACCTGGGAACATGCCTGTATGGGACATCACCAGTCAGTTGGCTGGGATCATGGTGTGCAGGCATACCTTCCATAGTCTCCACACATTCCTGTTCCATGATACCACCCGCCAACTGACCTTCCTCGATGGCCACTGGTAATGGTGTATGTGTAGGCATGTGAACTGTGCGCGGGGAAGAGGGGGATACAGGTGGAATGGAAACCAATGGCACAGATTCAGCCCCTGACAACCCTGCCTGTGCCTCAATCATACTTTCATCATCACTGCTAGAGTCTGTGGGGACACCAACATCAGGTGGACTGCAGGAGGGCAACTCACTTACAGCAACACCTGTGAGGGGCAGACAAGAACTGTACATTACAAGTTATACAGCACAGTACAGACACACAGACACACAGACAGACACAGGCAGACACATGATATGGCACCCAATGGCATGCAACATGCATGTGATATGGCAGAAGGCATTCAGCTTAGACAATTATAGTGGTAGTTATCATACATCTCTTTGTTGCACACAACAGCATGCATGTGTTATAGCAGAAGGCATGCACCTTACACAATTATAGTAGTAGTTAGCATACATCCCTGTGTTGCACCATTTTTGCTAGTAGGTTATGCCCCAAACCTGCAACACAATGCATGCATTATGCACCGTTGCACTGCACTGCCATGTTTTGTGCAACATACCCCACATTTTAACAGACCATAGCTGACCTGTGTACGTCTGCCACTGATGCTTTGTGTTTGCCACTACCCCTATGTGTGATGAGGACATGAGCAGAATGGTATGCTGAGTGAATACTATGTTTGCCTGAGTCCTAGCTTGCATATCTCCCTCACAGCAGTGCATGTCTGTTCAACATTATTCTGCTTACCCCTGAGCTGTGTCTACAGACAATGTGCATGTGGCTGTACACACGTTTGACATGGCTGTCCCTACTTTGCAATGGTGCCACAGACCAGCACAGGTTAACAGTACACCAGCCTGATGTGTGGCATATGACCTTGCCAATCACATGTAGTATGACATGTCTTCTGCTGACGTGTTGAATGACATGCATACATGTTTAACACAATGGTGTCCTTTCAAATATACAGTGAGGTAATGGTGTCCCAATGCAGGGACATGCTATACTAACATGGACTTTCAGCTGATGCAATGTTGTCAGTCCACCCTACAGATATACAGTGACATACTGCACATTGAGCTGATGTGCATAGCCATTGCAGGGCATCATGTGGCTTCACTATTGCTATACAGTGTGAGTTACAGACACAGTTCATAGCCATGACTGTGTTCAGATACAATATATATTTAATGTGGAATGTGACCCACATCACTGAGGTGTATACACACTAAACCCTAATGTGGAATGTGTGACACAGGTCACTGAAGGGTATACAGATGACACCCCTGCACATCTGCAACCATATTGCTGATGCCTGGCAACTATGCCCAGACATGGCTATCCTAGTAGTACTCCATGTCCCACATGCCATTTGTGTACCTCACACACATGAGAAGCAAGCATGACAGTGATGTCTGACACCAGCAAGGTGATTGTACTTTATCTGTGGCCTGATGAGGTTGTATGTGTATGTTGTGGAACACATGTATGTATTTGAATACTATATAGGTGAAATCTTTCATGTCGTGACACACTCAAGATGTTCAAGACATGTTATGCAGTCATTTGATGTCATGCCTACACAAGCTGTGCACAGGCCTGTATGATGTTTAGTGTGTCACATCTGCAATATCACCATTACACAAAGGCCATAGTTGTATTGTGTCGAGCTAATGTACAACAGAGTGTAGACACATGTACATCCCTTCTACTGTGTGTGTTGCTTCATGTCTCTGACCATCCTCCATGGTCATGTGTAAACATGTTTTGTCCAATGGTTGTGATGGGCATCTATTCCACATGTCAGTGTTCTCCCATATGACATACATCCACAGATGTAATATGCTCCACTGAGGACAGGGTTATGCAGACAAAGGGTGGTATGTTTGGGATGAGAGATATATTTTACAGGATAGTTAACCAGTGTTGCAGTCAGCCCACAAAATGTCATGGACATGTCAGATAGCACATGACATTGTGCGACAGTCATACCACCATACATTATGTGTATGTGTGTTAAATGGCCACATGGCAGATAGCATGCAATTAATATGATCTGTGCATTATCAAGCCTGATAAATAATAACAATCTCACCTGCAACAGGCTGCTGTCACTGCAAAATGCCAGAGGTACCTAAATAGGAGTGTCACAGCAGTAAGATCATTATCCACACCTGTGTGATAGCTACAGGGTGCAATGTGCATGTTAGCACATAAGCCAGTACAATAGACTATACTATGGAGTATACACATCTGTGCATACATAGAGTAGCAAACTATAGTATGTGGCATGTGTGCATACATGCCTTGCATATGATGTTACATTAAATATTGTACAGTACCACATGTAACTATATGAAATATAGTTGTGTTCTATGTGCAGTAGTGACTTACCAGGCAACTCCCACAGTAACACACCCACCTCCACAATTCCAGCTAAAGCTTGTGGATGGAGTTCTGCAGGTGTCCCCAGGTTGGCCAGTAGCTCCTCGGTATGTGTGAGTGGGGGCTGGGTGAGTGGCCCCCCACCTGTTGCAGCTTGTTCCCTGGCGATTGCATTTGCATGCTGTTTCGCCTGTCAAATGAAGTCGGTGCAGTGTCAGCGCACTTGCCGATAGGTGTGAATGTGGCTGCCAACATCATTTACCCTCCTGCAAAGTTCTTCCCACTGGGCATCCCGCTGCTGTGCATTCTGTGGCATATGGCTAAAGAGTGTTTCATGGTTGTCAAGGAGGTATGGAATGAGGACTTCATCCTCCAAGAGGGTGTATGGTGGGAGCCTGGCACACAGCATTACCTGAAAGACATTGATGGAGACAGGTCACAGTAACTCACAGAGAAGTACAGAAGTACAGCTGCACATACATGTGTATCACATTTATTATGATTACAAATATGTCTTTGCAAATCTGCATGACACTAACACCACTGACATGTTTAACTCACACACATTTGACACTTACTGGTGATTTGATGTTATCACCATATATGTGTGTGTCAAGTGATGACATTGCTCATACTCCATGTGGATGTCTTCTTGATGTGGGCATGTCTGTTTGCATGTACTGGTGTCTTTACCTATCAGCACATGCCTGGATGTGTTCACATTAATGCAAGAGACCTTAATGCTGTGTATATGTCACATATATAGTCATACACAGCCTTAAGGGACATGACCTGTGACCCTGCAGACGTGCTCATGGAAAGTTTTACATGTATGTGTTTTGCCATATACATCTACATGGCACTGTACAGCAGTATAGCATCCTGCCATGTATTACCTGTGTTGCACATGTGAAACACATGGAACAATGGATAGCTTGATGGTATTTGCAGGGTTGGATATCAACTATAGCATGTATGGTCATAGTGAACTAGTAGGCTATATGCCCTGGGCCATTTATGAGCCTAGGCTGAAAGGTTACCTAGCTGTAGCCAACAGACAGGTAGCTTTCAGTGGCCAGTTCAAACAGTGCCACAGAACTGATCCACAGGGTTACTGATATATTTGCCATGCGGTCATCACACCATGTCTCAAAGAGGGGCAATGTGCAGCTTTGCTGGACAGGGATGCATAGTATGACAGGAGTATGTAAAGTGTATGGGACAGGGATCTGTCAGGCATGTTATGATCCTTGCACTAGACAGGTGGATGTCCATGAAGTATGTGTCTATTTGAAATCAGGATGTGTGAGTGTAGCATGTCCAACATCTCTGGGTTGGACATAGCTTTATTCAGGGTAGACATCATGCTACAAAGTGAAGCTAGGGTTTGGGAAGGCCGGTGTAGGCCATCTGAACATGGCCAATAACCCTTAAAGGAAATATGTGATCTATTATGGGTCATTTGAGTGTTGAGTATGGCTGAACAATGATCTCTATATTAATGGATGGCACGCTGTCATGATTAGGGATGCCATTTCCGACTACCTGACTGGTGTGGTGAAGTGACTATCAAAGGAAAGACTACTGTCCAGCTGCATCCCATACACATAGTTTCCATTATGTTGAATGCTGCCTAGATGGTAGTTCATGGGTACAGGGTTTTTAACATAGGGGATGTCAATGCAATACTTAGCTGTCAGATTGTGGCCATACATCACACACCACACATCTGACCCACAAAGGTCCTTATGTATGTTACCCGCAGCACTCATTGAGTCAACTATTGCTCCTAGCTCATAGTCATTTGCAAACTTCAATAGGTAGATGCCTTCTGTGTTAGTCTGTGTGGTATAGATAACAAAGAGGGGGAGTACCAGGAATGAACCATGTATTACTGTAGCTGGCACTGGTTTGATGTGCATGTATTAGTCAGACACCTTCTGTAGTGTTGGTTATAACAGCAGTCCAGTTGCCAACCAATCCTGTGACATAGGAATATACACCTAGTTTACTGAGTGTAGCTGGAACACTGTATGGGTGATAGTGTTCTAAGACCTGCAAGGTCATGATATGATGTGTGAATCAACCTCACTGTCATCTACATCTGTACTGACTACATCAAATAAGATGATCAAGGTTCATGGCCTTACAGACCAGACCCAGCAAGGTAGTAGTGCACTATTCCGCATCATCAGTGGTGACTTCCCCTTTGTGGGGTATGATAACTGTTGCTGTGCACCATTCAGTGTGTACACAGCCTGACATGAAGATATGATTGAACATGATGTGTATGTGGAGAGCAAATTGTTCTGACATTTGTGTAAAATACACCCTGGGATGTTGACAGGTCCCATGCAAGCTGTATGTATGGCTTTAGAGAGTTCAGTTTGTACCTGCGTAGTTGTTATTACAGGGGATCTGTAGTGTACATGGATATATAAATATGTGTACCTGTTGGAGGGGAGGTGAAAGTGGGTTTAGGTTATCCAAGACCCTATCTGGATGAACAAGTGCTATTTCTGTAGGTGCAGTACTTCTCATGCCATAGTGCTGTGAAGCATGGCAGGTCTTGTTGTTGCCATTATGATTCATGACACAGCTATAGAATGCTCTGTGGTTGGCCTCATAATATGTGGCTGATTAGTTTCACAGTAGCTTTGTGTGGTTTTATATGGTGTATCTGCATCTTACTGAGGCTGACCAGGGATCACCTCCACTCATGTGTGTTCACTCATGCAACAGTTACTACCTTCTGTGGTACAGTTTAAGGCAGGGTACCACCTGTTTGCCTTCCTGTTTGTGTTTGGTTGAATCTTGGTTCTGTTTCAATGGCACAATCACTGCACTTATGTGAGTGCTTAAAGTGCATTTGTGTAGGATTCAGCATTTGCACATGCATTGTCCATCTGCATGGGTGCCATGACAGTCACCACATCGCTCTTAAGAAGCATAACATTGGCTTTGGAGACTGACTATGTGTAGCATACTGTTAGCCCTGTTTGTGTGACTATGGTGATCCAGGTCATTGGGGTCAATGAAATCCAACATGCATTGAGCACAGGTGTTGGTACATGAAGAGTCTTCCCAGTTCATAATGGGATAGTTGAGAGTAGCCATTATTATGGTTTTCTGTCTCAAACATAATATTCCCCATTGCAGCACAATATGACAGTTGGGAATTCTGAGACATGGTGGGTGATCTGTTGCAAGGTGCAAATTGGATTCCACTTTGGCACAAAGGTAGTTGCTCAGCATAATGCATCTGAAGTTATGCAAGTGCAACTAGCGTGGGGGTGTACATATCCTTCAGGAATATGGACACACCTGTGGCCTGTGTGTTCCAATAAAGGATAATGGCCAAGAGGTGAGGTATGTGTTATAACATGGTCATGCAGGGGTGGTCTCCGGAGCGTTGAACCATATCTCAGTCACTGCACAGATATGTTCTCCATGTTAATGATTGATGTAAGTGAGTCCATATTGAGTTTCTGAAATGTATCATTGAGTAGCGAGACCCACAGTTTATTGCTTGGCTGTCCCTGTTACAGCAGTGGACTTTCACTTGAACTTTGCATGATGAAGGCACTAGCCAGTATCCAGATTCCCAGGGGTGACAGGTGCAGGCCCTGTCTGGCAAAGCATCATGGTCTGTCAACCATGTTATCCCAGGCAGAGAGATACTGGATACCCTTTGAATTACACCAGTACATTAGACAATTGTGAAATACAATCCTTTTGTCCCTGTACTGCAGTATCATTCTGGCCAATGGCAGAATGCTACCCAGGCCTTGGGACATACCTGCATGGGCTACAAGACCTGACAGTTCCTACATGTGTGTTTCCATGCAGTCCAGGCTACTGCATCACAGGTCCTGCACAACAACATGGAATATGCCAGAGCCATGTGTATAGAGTGTATTGGTATGTGGCTAATCATGGCAGACAGGCAGCTGACAGTATGTTTGCCCTTGTATAGCTTGGTGTGTAACATAGTGCTAGAATTTGCATTCACAAATGAGTACTGTTGGGCATGTTTCTGGCCACATGTTCTGAGGGGTGGCACAATTTGGCAAACTATGTCATACAGTTTGTGTATTATGTTGTCTGTCTATTCCAGCTTGGGAGGTCTCTTGCTTGGCCAGATACTTAGAAGCCTCTGTGAATGTGTGTGATTTCTGGTGGTATGTGTGGGTGTCCTTACTGTGTTCTGGTAAGGGTATGTGTTGGTTGTGGTGATGAGATGCATGTGTTAACCTACACCTCATGACTGTCCAGTCCAGTCATGGCTGTAGACTGGACTGCCTTCCAGCTTACCCCTGTAGCTGCATCCCAGACAATGTGTGGGGTGTGGTGTTAGGTGGGTTTGGCAGTGTACATGGCATAGAGATTACATTCCCCCAGGATGGCCACATACACAAAGCTGACATTAGTAAACACCAGTAGCTGACTAGTGGACATGCCTGTATGAGCATTCAGTACTACAAGTACCAAGTACTGTATTTAGTTTACTTATTGCTTATGAAGATGTTTTAGACAGTGATGCTCACATGTAAATATTTGTGTTATGGACGTGACAACACTGGCTATTACAGAAACATAGTAGCTACCTTTAGCAGCAATCCTCATCTGAGGAGCACATCACATCCTGATAGTTGATTACAGATGATGCAAGTGTCAACAGGTCTGTATCCTTTTCTGGGTATATACTCACATATCCACCAGAACCATGAGCTCTGTTGGGCACGGACACCCACTCCCCAAACAGAGTCAAGTATCAATAGAATCTGCTGCCACTATCAACATGATCAGGATATAATCAGATAGTGTAAGCCATCACCTGTGAAGCAGCTATTACACATGGGCAGCAGTCTCCTACATCTTACACTCCTACTGCAGATGTTACACTGGAGTTAAAGATGATATGCAACTTGTTTCATTACCAGTACTGTGCACAACCTTACATACAGTATTTGCAAGTGGCTGTTAGGTTGGCAATGAGAGGTTAGGCTACACAAACCTGAATGTTCAACCAGTGTGTCTCTACTCTCAATATCCACTCTATGTAGGTGTGCACATAGCCATTTGGCCCAGCCCTGTAACAAGGGTCACTACACATTTGCATAACATGTACACATGCACAGCTGTTATTGCTTGCAAACGATACTAGAGAGGTGGATATTACATGTCTTATGTGCATGGATAGTTACCTAGCTCTTCCAATTTTCTTTGCTATCATGCTGCTAAACTGTCAGATGACAACAATTCATATGTATCCTGTTACTGAGTATTGTAATTGCCAATAGACATAACTAATGTTTGCATAACATAACAGAAATGCTATGTAAAATGGAATACAGATCTGCCTAGAATACTGTACATTACACAGTTATTGGCATAATATCCCACAATGCAAATCATATTTGCACAGTAAGCCCACCTTTGACATGTTCATCTCACTAATACACCCATACATATGTCTACTGTTACAATATATCAACATATACTATCCCTGTTATAGCACATACTTGTTGGACCAACCCTGACACTGACAGTGGCTGGAAAAGAATTGGTGAATTCCAAGCCCATATATATCATCCCTTGTGGTGTATGAGGAGTTTGCCTTGTGACCTACAGCAGTACACACAGAATACTGCAAGCATTACTACTGCTCAACAATACATCACTACAAGATAGCTATTTCCACTATATGCATTGATTACACTGTAATTATTACAGAACAGGTACTACATACACAGACATACTAAATGTTATACATACCTTCTTGGTAATTGGAGGTGTTATTGACTGGTATTTTAATCTTTTTCAGTTTGTGTTTCAATCTTCTGTAGGGTAATTTGTACTGTTCTGCAGGTATATACAGATGGTTTGAATGTGTGACAAGGCATCCTTTTATAGTTAGAGATCAGTAACATGTGCTATCCTGATCACCAATTGGTGTTCCGATGTAGTTAATTACATGCACATCAGCTGTGCAGCTACTCCATTAGCCAATACCATGGCAACAGTGGAGTATAACTGAGTACTCCACTTGGGCGTTGTCCCTTTGCCTTACTTGTGAGGAAGACAGCCTGGAAGTGTTGTCTGAAATCTATTGCAACAGCTGTATGGAGACAAACGCAAATATATTGTGTGTAATGCCTAGAGGATTTGGTCTAAATGTGAGTACTGCTGTTATATTTCTGAACATTGCTACTTGTGCAGGGTTTGTCTGTACCTAATACTTCTGCATATGTTTCAGTCTGGCCAGGATGTTTGACCAGCTCAAGGCTGTATGGCTATGCATATTATGTTGGGGGTTTACAGTGTGCTCACCAGACATCTTTAGTTTGGTGTAAATGTGTATCATACTGTGCTGATAATCAGTAATTGGTAACACTTCCTGGTGTAATTACTTTTCAACCCTCTGAAACAGGATTAGTTCAAACAAACCCTGTAACATCAGCAGCTGTTCCATTGTATAACAGCAACTATTTCACATAGGGCCATGTTAGTGTGTCTCTGTCCAGGTATGTCAAGGTTTCAGCAGATGTCGTACAGTGGGTGAATAATTGGTTATGGTATGACAGTATGTATTGTTGTAATTAGTTTGGGTGTGGGGGAGATGTTGGTGGGTGTACATAGCAGATGCAGGTGTGTAGGAACTGCTTTTATACATATTCTATATGTGTGTGGGTGTTCTTTCCTATGTGAACACCTATCCCTTAGTGGACTAATACTATGGTAATTGCAGGCTGATTCATTAAGGCACTGTTAAATGCTTCCTGTATAGCATGCAGGTAATGTTAGTCCTTGAATCCTTTTGGCAATACATTGGAATGTAATAAAGTTTTGCTAAATGAAAGATGTCTGTGTATTTCTGTCATGGATATTTGCAGTCATTGTAGTTGTGTTGGTGACTAACCCTATTTGGCTCATGTCCATAGAACATATTTGTAATAGTGTATTGGCATATACTCTTCATATGTTATGTTCATATTGTTTGGGGTGGCAGAATGTGTGATTGCTATGGTCCATGTTATACTCAGATTTGAACACTTTAGATGCTGTATACACACATGTATGTATGTATATGTGTATATATATATATATATATATATATATATATATATATATATATATATAGATATAAATATAGATATATAATATATATTATTGCATACATTTATATGTACCTCCACAGATGTGTAGATGTTTTAACCTATCTATATATCTACATATATGTATATCTCTATATAAAATCGACATGTATCTATGTATCTCTCGCTATATATATATATATATATATATATATATATATATATATATATATATATATATATATATATATAGCATGCACCTTTCATTGGGTACATGGCAGTTTGTCCTATTTCCACACAATCCTCCCTTTTGTGTTTTAACCTGTCTGAATACACAACTGGCATAGGTACATCTCAGGTAGCTTACTGGTAGGTTACTCTGAGGATGGTGTACATGTTTGTGGGTTCTAATCCTGGAAGTGGTTATTATTTTACCTCTCAGAGCAGGCACTGGTAGGGAAAGTGTGATTAATGCACATTTAAGCAGTTGTAAGCAAGTTTGCCCGTGGTCTGCTTGACGGTAAGCAAAGGTTACACCTGTGAAGCGCTTATCCATTTAACCATGTTTAAGCGCCACTTACCGTCACGCAAACCCATGCAAAACCACTTACAACTGCTTAAAACCTTAATCAACCTGCATCCAACAGCCCTTATTCTGGCCCTCAAAATAAATTAACAGCCTTTGCAGGTCTTGAACCCGGGACCATAAACACCACAGTCACTGACTTTACCACTAAGGCATCTGAGATATGTACAAATGTTATGGTGTTTAGAATATACATTTTACTATGGGCATTCCTCACTACTGAAAACAAATGTGACAGTCAGTTGGTGTACATATGTATGGTACTTGTTAATGTTCATATGTTTGTGGAATTAAGTGTTGCAATGTGACCTGACAGGGTGTATTATGGATGAGAATGGTTCTTGTTTTGTGTCCTTTTTTTATTGTCCCCATACTCCATGTATACCCCTCCAGTTCACTTATTGAACATCCAACCCAGGCTCTCCTTGATGCATAATTTCATTACTCATCATTCCTCCCCACCCCAATCTCCACATACACAACAACCATCCCTTCTATGGTGAATTAAGTTAATATTAATAGTTATAATACCAGAGCTGCATGTGTTTTGTGTACACTTCAATTCCTTTGGATTGCTTCTGTGTCACAGTGTGTTCATAGATGTTCAAATATATGGCTATAGATGTAACTGTATATATATATATATATATATATATATATATATATATATATATATATATATATATATATATATATTTTTTTTATATCTATGTGCAGACATCACTGACATGCATATATATATATTTAGTATTAATTAACAGTTATACATATGTAGACTTCTATATGTTGATTCACAGACTACAGTACATTACAATGTACTGTACATATGTACACAAAGTGACTGTCCCATTTGTGGTCAGTACTGTGGAATGCCTATAGTAAAAGGTGTAGTCTAAAGACCATAAAACATGTATACAGCTCAGATGGCTTAATGGTAAGTCCCATGATTATGGTGTGCATGGTCCAGGGTTCAAGACCTGTGATGCTTTAAGAATGTTTTTTACTCCAGAATAAGGCTCATTTAAGCAGTTGTAAGCATGTTTAAAAGTGTTTGTGTGACATTAAAACAGCAGTTAAACACGGTTAAACAAATGTGTGACATGGGGATATTAGGTCCAGAACGGAAGAGTTGGAGGCTACTTGGATAGTCGGACTTAGGACGAACCATGGTCATGGTCTTAATGACCACGTCCCTATAAGACCTATATTACATAAGAGACCTTTACACAAGTAATATGTATTATGCTTTTATATTTGTATTTTTAACTGATACCATAGTATCACCATGATATTCACATATTTTAAATGTGATGTTTCTTTAAATTTGAATTGCTTTTTGATCACATGATGTTTTGAATGGGTATATATAGGTGGTTTATGTCAGCAAATGTTAAACACCTGATGAAGCTGTATGTGAAAGCACTAGTGTCATTAAAGCTGAGCTCAAAGACTATCTTCTCTGCCTTTTATTTCTTGGAACCATATACCTTTTGGAATTAATGACTGTTTATACTGGAGCCATACCTTTGCTGCTTGGATTTTCATATGGTTAAACAAAATTTAAAAATGTATAACCTGTGCACGCAAACACAGCCACATCTGCTAACTACTCAGGATATATACAGTTCAGTGAAGTAACATCTCACTATGTGCTTACATAACATTACAATCTCTGCTGACTTTACTCTCTGGCACACATGGGTTTATATGGGTGTTTCAAATGTTTATTATACTGAAGAATACTACCTAAATATGCAAGCTGTGGTTAAGGTATACTTTTTAACATGAAAAACATCACTGACTTTATTGGGATTTGAACCACAAATGTACAGATACTATGGGAATGCTGTAGCCACCGCACTATTGATATTAACGTTGCTTCTGCCTATTTCCTATTTAGATGATTTCTATGTGTAAGCTAGGCTAAACAAAGGGCAGAGGCGCCCAAATCCACTGAGCTTCACTTACTCTTGAAATCAAAACATAAATGAAATGAGAGACTATAAATTAAATTCCTAACTACATTAGGCATAGCCCTTCACTAACACACTTCAAGAGAAACCTTGATGTGTGAATGGGTAACAGAATAATCACCCCTGGGATCATGTGTCCCAGAACCATACAGCCAGGGGGAGCCCCTCCAGTTTCACAGCTGCAAGACCTGTTGGCAAAATTGAATGGTGTTGATTTTTCACGTTAACATGCCCTTTTTAGATCACTAAGTGCCCCTATCACCCTCCGCCACCCCAGTCTTCAACAGCTTCCAGCAACTCTGTCTGAAATCACTTCATTGGCTATGCTTGACAGAGGCTCAGTTACTTCATCAATGGTGCAGAGAAAGCCAACACACTGTAGCTATGCTTCTAAATGCCCTTGGGCAGATAGCCTACTACCTATCTGTGAACCTCTAAAGTGCAGGCCATCACAGAAATAATATGTGAATAAACAGAGCTTTCAGATCACAATATACAGTAAAAAATCATCATGTAGTCAGAAAACAGTTAAGTACAGCAAGAACATACAGAACACTGACACTTAATCACTCCAAAAGCCTATCTTGGAAGCTAGAAGACTTGTATCAGTTTAAGGCTTTCTATTGCTTACCAGTAGGTTAGCTACAGGAAAGATGAGAAACAAGCACAGATGGGAAATATGCATGCAACAATATGATACCGACTTGCATGTGTCAGCCTTAGGCTTCTGAATACTAGTTTTTAGGCATGTCTCACAGGTAAATCCCACCTCCGTAAACAGCACAATAGCAAAATCAATGAGGGTTATGCTACTCAACACCAGGAGTTGTAATCACAAAATGCATGCACTCACAGCACTCCTCAGTATGGACAACATCAACATCTGTGCAGTAACTGAAACCTGTTTTAAGGCTCCTGAGAGCACACCAGTACTACCGGACTACAACCCATACCACACATTTCGGCCACAGAACATGGACTGACACAGACATGGAGGGGGTCTATCCATATTCATCAGGGATACCTACACCTCCAGGTTAGTGGGGCAGTATAATACCTCTGAGATCATCCATGTGCAGCTAACATCAGCCACAACTGCAATGCAAACTGTGGCCTGCTACAGATCACCCTCCATAACCCAGGACCACCACTCCACCTACCTGGAGACAGTGGAAACATGACAGTCCTTCCGAACACCCTGGTATTGGTCAATTTCAACTACCCTACCATTAACTGGCAACCCTACTCGAGTACTCACTTCCAGACCCAGTGCTTCCTGGAATTTTTCACCTCAAATGCCCTGTATCAGATGGTAAACTCCCTAACCAGAGGTGGACACATACTAGAAGTGGTAATCACCAACATGGGCGTTAGGTGCACCACAGCAGAGGTAAACCGGTCACTGGTTAGATCTGACCATAAACTATTCACTGATGATTTACACACCCAACCATCTCCCCCACCCAAGGTGACCACAGTGAAAACCTTTCCTACAGCTAACTTCACACTAATAAAGACAGAGGTGGGAGGTTTCACAGCCCCCAAGGTAAGGGAAAACACTGCTCAAGATACAGAAAGATTTATAAATGCACTCTATAAGCACCTACAAGGATGTATGGATTGTGCCATCACTGGTAAACCAAGACTCGCTCCTCCAAGACAAGGATGCCAGTCTGGTGGACCTCTACAATAAACAGGCTATACAACAGAAGTAGGACAGTAGTCCAGAAAAACAGCAAATCCCAAGAAGGGCAGACATCCATGACCAGTACTAGTAAGAAACTTAGGTCCCTCATGAAATCATCCAAGGCTAACTTCAACAGGAAAATAGGCAAGGATTCAAAAGATAACTACAAAGCCTTCTTTGGCTATGTCAAGGATCTAAGTGGTAACAGACATTTGCATTGTGCCGGTGCAATATAGCACAAAATATACTGAACCTACTAATATCGCCAACATCCTTGCAGATATATTCAGTGCAAGCTTTACCCCCTAAAGAGCCCACAACAATACCCATAAAGTACAGTATTCAAGACATCAGAGACACACAGATGGAAGTAGCCCTCTCAAATGGCAAAACACAGCGACAATGGAGGCAGATGGTGTCCCAGACTGTGTCTTCCAAACACTACAAGACGAAGTAACCCCCCACCTCATTAAGCTTTTCAACCTCAGCCTCTACACAGGCTACATGCCCATACAATGGTGCATAGCAATGGTTATTCCACTCCACCAAGGTGGAAACACAACTGACCATGGTAACTACCACCATATAAGCCTGACTAGCCTGGTCTGCAAAGCTATGGAGCGCATCCTCATGGCACTCATTAACAAAGACATTGGTGACCTCCAGACACTTGACCCAACCCAGGTCAGCTTGGTTGAGTGCAGATCATGCCTACTGAACCTGTTTGATGTCTTACAGTCACCAAGGCATTAGATGAGGGGAGAGGTGGTTCACACATACTATCTGGACCTCGCCAAGGCTTTTGACACCATTTCCCACTCAGGTATTATCGATAAACTCACCAGCCTGTATATGAACCCATACATCACAGGATGGGTTACCAACAGGCTTACACACAGAACCCACATGGTATGACTAGCAGCCTCAAGGTCCAACTCTTAACCAGTCACAACTGGTGTCCCACAGGGCTCCATCTTGGGACCCCTACTGTTTGGCACATACTTCTCAGAGGTACAGGCAAGCACAGGTGGACTACGGCAGACCATGTTTGGCAATGACTGCAAACTGGGAGCCATAATTGACAGTCCAGCTGACACAGACATCCTTCAAAGGGTCTCTCAGAGACCGACACAGGGCATTAAAGTCATGGCTTCAAGCTAATTGCCACAAACTGCATGGTCATTCCATTTGGGAAAAACTAAACACCCACATATTAACACATAAGTGGCAGCCACCTTAATACAGATGAGGTAATAGGGGATCTGGGGACTAAGGTAGATAGTGATCTCTTCTTTAACAATCATATCTCCAAAGTAGTTAGGACATCCTTCTATGTAGGCCATTTGATTACTAAAGGGTTCACATCTAGACATACTGAGGTAATAGTGCCCCTTTACTCATCACTTATCAGTCCCATCATAGAGTATGATAACCCATTTGGGATGTACCTCAGAAGACACTTATGACACCTGGAAGGTCCATGAACGTACCTCGCCAAGAGGATTACTGGCCTCAAACATATGTCCAATGCAGCCAGACTGAATAAACTCCTGCTTTACTCAGTGGCATCTCGTTTACTCAGAAGCGATCTCTGTTGGCCAACAAAGCCATGTCCAACTCAGGCTTAATGGATATGCTCCACCTATGGGAATCCATGTCACAGTGAGCTACATGCTGTAGTGAGATAAACCTTGCCACAACGATAACTAGAACATGCTGGAGGGACAGATTCCTGTCACAGAAACTCCCCATGCTTTGGAACAACATCCCTAATTACATTATACAGAGTCCCTCACTAGCACTCTTCAAGAGAAACCTTGAAGAGTGGATGGGTAACAGTAGATACACCCCAGGGATCCCACCATTGGCTCTGCTCCACAGAGGGACAGTTAATTAATCAATGGGGTGGCAAAAGCTAACACATTTTGGCTAGGCTTATGAATGTCCTTGGGTAGTTAGCCAAGTACCTACCTATGAACCTATGAACCTATATATACAGTATCAGCACATGCTGATAGCTTAATTTACAGTTCAGGTGTTGACTTACCTTGTACCAATAGCAGTTGTGTGTGCAATAGTTGAGGGCTGCCTATGTTGGATGCACACAGTAGACTGCGTAAACATGACAATTTACAGGTAGTCTTGTGTGTGTGCCATCCATTTTTACTGTGTGTGCAGGTGGAGAAAGGTGTCAGTTCCTAAGTGCCTACACTGTCAGTGTGTGTGCTATATGTTCCCTCCTTGCCAAAGCATGGGCATACTGGGCACGCCTCCATCTGCTTACTGGGGCTGACTTAGGGTGTTCGTGGTCTGAGTACCTCTGTGCCTGTGGGGCCCTTGGCAATGGTGGTGAGCTGTGAGGGCCTTCACAATTCTATCCCTGCTGCAGCTGTTTCCGCAGGATCATATTGTATAGCATGGCACATACTTTGAAGATGTGGGCACACATGCCTTGAGAGTACTGCAAGGCTCCACCAGATATGTTCAAGCAATGCAACCATGATTTAAGCATCCCAAACACATGCTCTATGATGATTCTGGTTTGTGCGTGTGCTTCATTATGGCGTTCTTGCATGGGTGTGTGCATTTCTGATGGGAGTCATCATTCACGGTTCCAGTGCATAGCCAGCATACCCCACCAGGTGGCCATTTGGGATGTCGCCCCTGGCAAATACCTGATACAGCTGTGAGGCATGCCAGATGTGGGAGTCGTGACAGCTTCCAAGACTGCCAGCACACACATCCATGATAATGCCCTGGGCATTGCACATGACCTGGCAGTTGATGGAGGGGTATCCCTTGTGGTTTATGTACCGCCTACCCTGCTCACTGGGTGGTGACTTGATGTGTATGTGCATGCAGTCTATTGCACCTAGTACCTCTTGGTATTCTGCCACATGGTGGAAGAGATACGTATTGCTGGCCATCCCCTCCTGCATTCGGGGGAAGTATATGTGCTCATTGACATGTGGTAACATGGCATCCAGGAACTGGTGAAGTACCCCGGATGCTGATGCCTGTGAGATCCCCATGATATCCCCAGTTGGTCTTTGAAAGGTACCTGTGGCTAGTATTCTCAGGCTTACACATACCTTCATATCCACTGGGATGGATTCCCCTCTGTTTGTTCTGGCTCTAAGGCGTGGCCGGCACAGCTCCAAAAGTTGCTGTAGGGTGTCTCTGTCCACCCTGTAAAACTCTACTATCTCCAGATCATGTAGCCCCTGGTAGGTTACCCTGGGTCTGAACACTCTTCTCCTCCTCTGGTGCCTGAGGTGGTTGTCAGTATCATTCTCCACACCACCTTCAGTCTCCAACACATGCTGGTGGATCAAAGCTATGGCAGCCCCTAATATGTACATATTAAAAGTTCCCCGTATGTATACACCAATGGTGCAGAGTGTATGGTAATACACAAGTGTGTGTGAGGTGCTCTCACACTTTATACTATTGTGCTATGGATGCTGCTGATGTCATTGGCTGTGTATGAGCAATTCCAGCTGCAGGGTATCTTAATTATGAGTTTTGCAGTGAGTATTGCAAGTGTGGGGCCTGTAGTGTGTAGTTACGCTTGCCTGCCTTGATTAATCTGTTGCCCTTTAATTCACTTTTAAACCTGGATCCCCTCCCATTTTCAGGCATGCATCCACCTGCCAACTTTTTTGTTTTGTACTTTCCCTACCCAGTCATGTGTTGCAAAATGTGTTTTTTAGCTGATATAATGCAATTCTGCTTTGTTCTGCTGTCACACTTTACTGTTTTCTTTGCAGTACAGCCCCTCCCCTTTCTTGTTCTGCAGGTAGCTGCTTGCAGCCTTGTTAGCTGTTGTCAATGGTCCACTGTAGGTTCCTAGGTGTTAATCAGTTATTTGACACCAATTTCCCTGCTGCAGCATTTTCTTATTTTTTCCTATATCCTTCCTGTTTCAGCTCCGGTGCTCGCCGCGCAAACCCATTTACCGAGTTTAAGCGCGTTTTAATCTCCGTTCACATGCATACTCGGTTACCTTGTGTGCTCTCAGCTAAGCAAAGCTATACCCAGTTCAACCCAACCCTTTCCTGCAGCTTTGCTTAGCTATGGGAAAACCGGATTAGCAATGGTCCAATCTGCTTACAGCAAAGGTGACACACCCCTCTCTTGATGTCATTTTTAGCTCAAGGGCACACCTTGGTGTTATAACGCTACGCTGTGAGGTGCATCCTTACAATCTGTGATTCACTATTACTCCTCTCATTTGCATGGCATTGCCTACTAATTCCTAGCTACCGTGCAAAACACTGTCAAAGCCCCTTAGCAACCCTTGCAACATGGTGTGGTGTAACATGCCTGCCATTGACTATTATGGGGAAATCATGATATGTGTTACATTGCAGTTTTATTCTATACTTTTCTATTTTCCTTGTGATCCCATTTGCACGCCTTTGCCCTGCGCTTAAACTTCGCGATAGTGCAAAAAATAAAATGAAATGTTCTTTTTATATTTTATATATATGGCTATATATTTAGCCATTGGCATATATTAACAATATAATACATGTGTTTGGTTGGCTGTCATGGCTCCGATTTTATGTTTGCAAAAATGTAAACCGTTTTTTACGGTTTACATTTCTGCATGCTTACACTACACCTGCACCACTTCCTGGATTGCTAAATACCTACATTTGCATGCTACACTGCTGCAAATGGAGTAATTAGCATACAGGGGCCAGGAGTTGTGCACGCGTAGCGTATGCAGGTAGTGCACATAGAAACAGCTTGTACCTGGATCGCTCACCGGCCATATTTGGTGTTGGAACGCCAACGCTACGTCTGCACCTGGCGCAAGCTTCATGAATCCCGGGGACTATGTGCTACATAAGTAAACAACTCACAAATATGACTACCTTACAGCACACTACAGCTACATTCAAGTTAGTGTGCAGCCATTCTACAGCTAAGAATATGTTATTTGTAGCAAATGACAAGCACACCCTTTCCTGCTCATTTTTTTGTCATAGCACTGTTTGTTCACAATGGTACACATTAAAATCAGGGTAAAACAAACACAATTAATTAGTTCGAAGCTAAAGATAGATGCCATCTACAACATTTTGTTTCATAGGTTATAAAAGCCATAGGTGATATAACTGAGTAAAAACCATAAACAAGCAGAATGATGGAAAATAAAGGTGCAGTTCAGTAAAACCAGTTCTGCTGTGCTGAGTGAAGGAGCTCTGGGACTGGCACCCAAACGATCCACCTTCATTTGGTGAACTACAGCCTGAGGTGTCTTCTGGGGCAGGTTAAAACACTGATATTGGCCAACTCACTTATCTTGGGAAAAGGGGAGGACTCCCTATCAGTAACGTTAGACCCTAGTCTCAAGTGCTTTAAAAAAAGTGTTGGGGTATGCATTTGCAAAACCAGCAAATTCTCTACAGGCAAAGTTCCATATTGATTTATTTCTATACTGAACATCGGGTGAGATCGTTGAATAGGGCACAACATAAGGCAATGAAAAAAACCCTCCCACTGCTGTCCTCATCTATTCCTTGAATCTTGCACAAACACATTCATACTTACTGGACCCTGGTCCATGGGTTAAGGGCAGGAGCATCGGTTATGGAAGATCAAGGAAGGGCTCTGAGGTACAGTAGATGAGTGATACCGATGAGGAAACCAGAAGTATTATTAAAAAATAAATTTCATAAATATCAGTTACACAATAAACTGGCAATATGTAAAAAGGCCACGCAATGAAGCTTAGCCAAACTTGTGGAATATTAATGCCGAATATCACCATATAATCAAATCAAGGTCATAATGTTGCTGTGTGTGGTCTTAAAAACTATAACAAAATGTTTAATGTGGACCCAGCTGAAGAATTCTGTAAAAACAAACTATGCAAAATTATAAATAAAAAATAAAGCATCGGTTGAGACACTGCAGTGTTTAACAGGTACATCTTAGCGATGTAGGCAATAAAAAATGCGGTAGATATTTTGCCCAACATACTCTTAGCCAGGACATGCTCACATTGGAATTTGCTAGAAAAGCTGTATAATTTTGAGCAGTCCATGCAGTCTTGTCTGGTTTAGAATATATATGGCCTTATTGGCTGGCCATTCATCTTCTGGTTATCATGCCAGCTGAACATACTGACTGATCATCTGGCTTGAGATCAGAGTTTAAGTGGCCTCCAAATTCTAGCTACTGGGATATTCCAGTTAACTACAGTTAATTATTTTAGTAAATCTCAGTCATCTACATTAAAGACAGTATCCTGTCTCCTCTCTTGCCTGCTGTCACCCATGAAATAACATTGTGTTCCCTGAAATACCCAAGAAGAATGATGAATTAACATGAAAGTATTCCAAGGGCAGTTGGTATGTTGGTAGGGGTCTATATTATATAAGCGAACAAACAGAATTGCAAATTTGATATAATTGACCAACAATTCCTGAAAACCCAAAATGTCGAACACACAGAGCAGCGATATTTTTCCCAGGGAAAAAAATCGCTGATCCGTAAAAAAAAAAAAAAAAAAATCAAAACACAAAATAAAGTAGGAGGCTTTGCCCCCACACACCCCTGAAACCAAAACGCCCTAGGAAAAAAATAGTTGTTCTGTGCTTTCGGTATTTTGCCATTTCGCATAATGACATTCGACTAAACAGTGTTCACAATTCATTGTGTTCGCTAAAATAATAGGGACCCTGTTGGTAGTATTCACACGTTCATAGCTAATACTAGGCAATCAGTCTACAGACTATAACATGCCTAGCCAATAACTAGGTGGCGACCAAAGTTTGAATTAAACCCTGTACCTTGTGTCTGTGAAGTAAACACCTCCATCATTTTGTCAACCTCCCCAAGAACTCATAATATGTTATACCCTTCGAGCTTTTCTGTCAGATTGGTACATATATTAAAATCAGGATGATGAGTTATATTCAGTCAGTTATACCTGATCCAATGGATCCCTGCAGTTTGCATACAGACCGAATAGGTTGACAAAGGATGCAGTCAGTACAACACTGCATACAGTTCTTACTCATTTGGAAAAAAAGAAGTTAAGCTCAACTGCTGTTTATTGATTATAGTTCGCCTTTGACATTGTGATACCAATGAAGCTCATTAATAAGCTGTCCATACTGGGTGTGCCACCGACTCTTTGGAATTGGGTCCTGGATTTTTTATCTGGCAGACCACAGTCAGGCTGGAGAAATAACATCTCTAAAACAACAATAATAAATACCGGAACTCCACAAGCTGTGTGCTGAATTCAATGCTGTACACACCATCTTCACTTATGATTGTGTTGCTTCTCAACATGACACCAATACTGTCAAATTTGTGGATGATACAGCAGTCATTAGTCTGATCTCCAGGGGTGATGAGTCAACATATAGGAGGGAAGTGGAGAACCTTGTGATGTTGTGTCGGAACAGTAATCTGTCTCTTAATACCAGTGAAACAAAAGAGATGATCAGTGATACACGGAAGAATAGAGGGCAGCACTTACTATTATATATTGATGAGTTTGAGGTGGAAAGTGTGGCTACATTCAAATTCTTTGGAATTAATATCTCTGATGACCTTACCTGGACTCATAACATCACAGACCTGGTTGGGAAATGTTGGCAGAGACTGTATTTTCTGAGAAGGCTGAGGAAGTTTGGCATGCCCAATACCATCATCAGCAACTTTTACAGATATACATTTGAGACCCTTCTCTCCCAATCTATTACAGTATGGTTTGGGAATAGTACAATACGGGATCGCAAAGCTCTGCAGCTAGTAATAAAAACTGCACAAAACAGCATTGGAGTAATACTCCCTGCATTGGAGGACATCTACACCAAAAGAGGTTCTAGGAAGGCCCAAAACATTATCAAGGACACTACCCACCCCCAAGACAAACGTGTTTTGCTGCTACCATCAGGGAGGTGTTACAAGAACATGGTGGCCAGAACAACCAGGCTGAAAGACAGTTTTATACCTCAAGCTAATAGACTGTTAAATAAAACTCATATACTACCTTTCTCTCCACTGTTGTAGGTTGGTTCACATTTGGAGAGAAACAAGCTTTTTTTTGCACAAATGCACTGTTTTGCACAGTTTTATATATATATATATATATATATATATATATATATATATATATATATATATATATATATATATATGTACTGATATTGGCATTTATAGTATTGTTTATTTGTTGTCTTAGATTACTTCATGTTAATTGTCATTGTTTTTATATGTTGCTGGAGGACTTGCAGAATAAGAATTTTCAGTGTACTTTGTGACGCAGTCTCAAGTAAATATGACAATAAAGTTGAATTTAATTTTTCTGGGGATGTTATAAATCAACTAGAAATAGTTACGATTTTCTGTTGCTATTATTTTCTTACAGGCAGATATAAATCCATTTTGCCTTTGCCTATTCTTAGGCTGTAAACTTCTATCTTACCAGGCAGTGAGATAACTGAATCCCAGGCTATGAAAACAGAATTTATACTACATTCTAACAAGCAACCTCAGAATGTTGAGATTGTTCATTTTCTATCCAGAATCTGTAATGAACATTGTAGACTGACAATTAAATAAAAACATTCCGATTCTAAAACCAAAAGCTTGGTAAACACAGATATCCATATGTAACCCAAAGTACTTAACAGTATATGTTAAGTTGTCTATCTCGCCTTCATTCTTGCTGGATGGGTTCGGAGCCGACCTCGGCTCCGACTCGGCCGCTATACAATAGAACGCAGTCTCTTATTGGCTGAGTTACCTCGTATCCCAGGATGCACCACTACTGCTTCCCCAGATCTCGTTTGCCGCTTCTGAAGCATAGATGTGGTCTCGGACTTGGCTGAGCTAAGTGCCTCTTAGTCAGATTTTTTCTGTCTAGTTTTGTGCTAAAACTTACCCAAAAGCTGTTTTAACAGCTACTTATTGTTGTGTGACTGTGTATTTAAATTTTTTTGTGGTAAAATTGTATTTTTTGTGGTACTTAAGTGATCCCGTTTAAGTTAGAGGGGCCTTGCCCTATCCTAGGCATTTTAGTTAGAGTCTAGGCTGTCCTTGTGTAGTTTTTGTAGTTTAGTGCCTTTGTAGTTAGATAGCCATGTCGAAGGCACATAGACCATCAGGTTTTAAGAAATGTTCAAAATGTTATTATAAAATGTCCATTACGGACGCACCATTCATTGTGTGTCTACTGTCTGGGCCTCAAGCACCTCCAAGAATCCTGTAGATGGCTTTTTCTCTCCAGCCTCCAAGAGAGGAAAATAAGTTAATTTTGAAAGGGCTTATTACCCTTCCTTTGAGGAAGCCCTATCTTCTTCTTCTTCCCCCGAGGAAGAAAAGTCTTCGCTCCAACTAGCCCGGCCGGATCCGCAGCTAAAAAGTCGCGGCAGGCTTCTCCGTCGGCTCCCACGGACTTCGGAGCCGAGGGCGAACGGTTCGCCTCGTGTCTCCAGCCTCACTCCTCTGGCTTTGAGTCGAGAGCTCAGGCGCCGAGAGCGAAGTCATCTCCATCGGCTCCACTGCCTTCGGAGCCGATGGAGGTTGCCGCTCCAGACTCTTCCCTTCGTGCCAAGTCCACATCGCTCAGAGGAAATTGCAGTGGTAGTGGAATCTCCCTCGACGCCGATACTCTCGAACCCATACGGAGCCGGTCCCCAGTCTTTCGAGCCAGTGGAGAAGTCGACTCGACCCGGTCGGTCTCTTCTCGGTCATCGAGGATGTCTGATTCGATTTAGACAGGGTGCTTCAAAGGCTTTTTCAGTCTCCGGTCTTTGCAATTGATCTCGCTCCAGCCCAGTCAGCTCCGGAGCCGATTTCCCATCCTGTTATCTCGGTTCCTCCTCCAACAGCTTAGGCGCCGCTGGAGTCAGTGTTGGTGGAGCCGGTGGAGGTTGTCGGGTCGGTTCGACCTAACTCCAACCCCGCCTTTGGGTCGGGTTCGGTACTGACCTCCTCTGTCGGCCCCGGGGATGCTTGGGACCGATCCTCGGTTCCGAGCCCTCCTCGAAGGCCGGCTGCGGGAGTTCCGACTGCCGTTGTGGCCTCGGGGGTTGAACCATCCCAGGACTCTGGGGGTCCCGCTTTCAGGGCCATGAGGAGTGCCCTGGCCAAATCCTCTCTGGCCACCTCCACCATCTCACTGTCACCTTCCCTGGTCACGGAGACTGGTACCTTTGCAATCCCCCTGTCTCAAGACAGTGGAGCCCCGGGGCCTGAGGTTACCCCCATTGGGGGTTCCCTTCTTCCTGGAGGTCCCTCAGAAGCGTCTTCGGAGGAACCTCCAAGGAAGGGACAGTGCAAGAGGAAGCACGCTGACTCCCCTGATGAGTCTCTCACCTCGGACACCGACCTCGATGATGCGGAAGGGTCCCCCAGGTCATCCTCGGATGATGTCTCCTTTGCGGACATCTTGGAGATCCTAAAGCAATGAGGCAGCTGGCAGTCCAAACCCCCTTCTGCTGAGGAGTCGGTCTTCCTCAAGGCCTTCGGGGCTCAGCCCTCCACCTCCTGGGTGTCTCCTACTTTCGATGAGCTTCTGGATTTGATCTCTCAAGGCGTGGGAACAACCCAGTTCTGTTGAACCAGTGCCAGCTCGCCCCAATAAATTCCTTTCGCTCCCCTGATAAGGACTTTCTTTGAAAGGTGTGGCTATAGATGCCATGGTGGTGGCATCTGCCACCCAGCAAGATGTGGCAGAGGCTTCAACGTCCATCCATCCTCCTAATAAGGAGTCTAGGAGCATGGATCGCACGGAAGCGTGCCACTTTCTTCAGCGCCTTTACATTAAGGTCTCTGAACTACTTGACGATTTCACGAGGACTGCAGAGGGATCTGGTCAAGGAGCTTTCGGATATCCTCTCCGTAACTTACCTGGAGCAGTTGGCCCAGATGGTTAACTCCCAGTTGGCTACCCTGTCCTTATCCAACTCGCCCATGAGGCTCATTTCTTATGCAGCCGAAGGAGCGAGCAGAGCGCAAGGGAACAGGTGTTGCTCTACTGAGACAAGCCTGGCTATGCCTGTGTCACTTCATGGAGGCCTTTAAGTCTTCCTTTGCTGACGCCTTTGATGTGGGTCCGTCCTCTCACTGTTTGGACCCAAGGTAAAGGACACTTTGACTCACTGCGAACAGGAGGGTAAGACTTTAACTGCAGTAGGGGCCTGGTTTTCCACCCCTTCAGACCTTATCCCAAGACTCAAGAGGAGGGAAAATGTGGTTCCGTAAGTCTCAAGCCTTACTCATCGCAGCAGAGCCATTCCCCTTCTAGAGGCAGAGGAGGGGAAATTTTCAGGAGACGCTTGTCCCAGAGGCGGCGGAGGCCCCCGCAACACTGGAGACCACGAGTCCTTTCGTGGCTCCTCCTCCTTCCAGCATCCCTGAAGGAGTACCCGACTGTGCAGCTCCGGAGCCAGTCGGGGGTCATTTTTCGAGACACCTATAGGCCTGGGAAAATATCACTCAGGACCAATGGGTGCTTCGAATCATTGCCGGAGGTTACACCATTCCCTTCTCTCAACCCCCCCCACCATCCCAAAGTATCTCGGACCCACCACCCAGTCAACGGGATCATGCAGCCAGTGAAATATCGAAGCTGCTTCAAAAAGGAGTCATCCAACCTGTCCCCGCAGATCAGGCCGGATCAGGGACTTACTCAAGATTATTTTTGCTACCAAAAAAGACCCATTTTGGATCTCAGCAAGTTAAACCGATTAGTGAAAAAGTCCAAATTCCGGATGGTCACCTTGCAATCCATTCTCCCGCTTTTGGAGAAAGGTGTTTGGATGTACTCCATAGATCACAAAGATGCCTATTATCACATTCTGATAGATCAGGCGTCGAGGAGACACTTGCGCTTCAGCCTAGGAGACAGTCACGCCATTTTCAGTTCCGAGCACTGCCTTTGGTCTCACCACAGCCCCCAGGGTGTTCACCAAATGTTTGGCGGTGGTGACTGCTCACCTGAGAAGTCTGTCTTTAGGATTCCAGGTGTTTCCATACCTAGACGACTGGCTCCTAACCACCCGCTGCCACCTCCAGGCATCTACCTTGAAAACTCTAGCAGCCACTATCTCTCTAGGCAACTCCTTAGGAATCACCTTCAATTGGACAAAATCTGTATTGCTGCCATCTCAGCGTATTCTGTTTATTGGTGCAGAAAGAGACTCAAGGCAGATGCGAGTCTATCTTCCTGCGGAAAGGATAGCAACGCTGCAGTCTCAGGTTCGGGCATTACTCCTCAGATGTCATGCTCCAGCGAGAATGGTCCTGCAGCTGTTGGGTTCCATGTCAGCCACCATTCTTCTGGTCCCCTTGGCAAGGTTGCATATGAGGATACCCAGTGGCCCTATCAGTCCAGTGGTCTTATCAAGACCTTCCCTCAGTCACCACATATTGATCACAGAGACATGCAACAGGATTCGTTGGTGGCTTCTTTCCTCCAACCTGAATCTAGGGCTGACCCTTCGTTCCCCCATTCCCCTCGGCCACGTTGACTACGGACGCCTCCCAGACAGGGTGGGGGGGGCATTATCTGGACAGGTCGGTCCAAGGCACATGGCACACCGACGAGAGTCTTCTCCACATCAATATCCTGGAAATGAGGAGGGTGCTTTTAATGTTGCAAGCACTGCACGATCACCTCCCCCAGGGTACGATTGCCATTCAGTCCGACACCATGTCGGTAGTCTGGTACTTAAACAAGCAAGGAGGGACCAGGTGCTTTCCCCTTGCAGAGAGAGGCCATGAAGGTATGGGATTGGGCGACAAGCTACCAAACGCTTCCTAGTGGCAAACACACATTCCGGGAGATCCAACGTGGATAGCCGAAAGGTGACTGAGCAGAACTATTCTCTTCCCTCACGCAGTGGTCCTTGAACGCACAGAGAGAGTGGTAGCACAGATTTTCACGCAGATGGGGAGCCCTTGCTGCATCTCTTCTCGCGACCTCCCTCAACGCTAAATGCCAGCAGTTCTTCTCTCACCCCAGTTCCGGGGAGATCCCCAAGGATGCCTCTAGTCCAAGTTTGGCCCCGGTCTGCTATGCACGCCTTCCACGGTTCCCTTGTACCTGCATAGTTGTTATTACAGGGGCTCTGTAGTGTACATTGTTATATAACTATGTGTACCTGTTGGAGGTGGGAGGTGGGAGTGGGTTTAGATTGTCCAAGACCCTATCTGGATGAACATGTGCTATTTCCTGGGAGAAAAGAGTACTTCTCATGCCAAGCAGTGCTGTGAAGCATGGCAGGTCTTGTTGTTGCCAGTATTAAGTGATTCATGAGACACAGCTTGGCAGTAGAATGCTCTGTGGTTGTATCTCATAATATGTGTACGATTAGTTTCACTAATAGCTTTTCTTTGTGTGTGTGAGCCTTTATATGGTGTATCTGCATCTTACTGAGGCTTCAGACCCAGGGATCACCTCCACTCATGTGTGTTCACCATGCAACAGTTACTACCTCTCTGTGGTACAGTTAAAGCAGTTGCAGTGGTACCACCCAGTGTGTCCTTCCTGGTAAGGTTTGTGTTCTGGGTTGAATCTTGGTTCTGTTTCAAATGGCACAATCACTGCACTTATGTAGAGTGCTTAAAGTGCATTTGTGTAAGATTAAGCATTTACACATGCATTGTCCATCTGGATGGGTGCCATGACGGTCACCACACCGCTTTTAAGCAGCATAACATTGGCTTTGAGGTTGACTATGTGTAGTATACTGCTAGCCCTGTTTGTGTGACTATGGTGATCCAGGTCATTGGGCCACGAAATCCAACATGCATTGAGCAAAGGTGTTGGTACATGAAGAGTCTTCCCAGTTCATAATGGGATAGTTGAGAGTAGCCATTACTATGGTTTTCTGTCTCAAACATAATATTCCCCATTGCAGCACAATATGACAGTTGGGAATTCTGAGACATGGTGGGTGATCTGTCGCAAGGTGCAAATTGGATTCCACTTTATAATAAAGGTAGTTGCTCAGCATAATGCATCTGAAGTTATGCAAGTGCAACTAGCGTGGGGGTGTACATATCCTTCAGGAATATGGACACACCTGTGGCCTGTGTGTTCCAATAAAGGAGAATGGCCAAGAGGTGAGGTATATGTTATAACATGGTCATGCAGGGGTGGTCTCCGGAGCGTTGAACCATATCTCAGTCACTGCACAGATATATTCTCCATGTTAATGATTGATGTAAGTGAGTCCATATTGAGTTTCTGAAATGCATCATTGAGTAGCGAGACCCACAGTTTATTGCTTGGCTGTCCCTGTTACAGCAGTGGACTTTCACTTAAACTTTGCATGATGAAGGCACTAGCCAGTATCCAGATTCCCAGGGGTGACAGATGCAGGCCCTGTCTGGCAAAGCATCATGGTCTGTCAATCATGTTATCCCAGGCAGAGAGATACTGGATATCCTTTGAATTACACCAGTATATTAGACAATTGTGAAATACAATCCATTTGTCCCTGTACTGTAGTATCATTCTGGCCAATGGCAGAATGCTACCCAGAACTTGGGACATACCTGCATGGGCTACAAGACATGACAGTTCCTACATGTGTGTTTCCATGCAGTCCAGGCTACTGCATCACAGGTCCTGCAAAACAACATGGAATATGCTAGAGCCATGTGTATAGTTCAAAGTGTATGGGTATGTGGCTAATCATGGCAGATAGGCAGCTGACAGTATGTTTACCCCTTTATAGCTTGGTGTGTAACATAGTGCTAGAATTTGCATTCACAAATGAGTACTGTTGGGCATGTTTCTGGCCACATGTTCTGAGAGGTGGCACAATTTGCCAAACTATGTCATACAGTTTGTGGATTATGTTGTCTGTCTATTCCAGCTTGGGAAGTCTCTTGCTTGGCCAGATACTTAGAAGCCTCTGTGAATGTGTGTGATTTCTGGTGGTATGTGTGGGTGTCCTTACTGTGGTTTGGTAAGGGTATGTGTTGGTTGTGGTGATGAGATGCATGTGTTAACCTACACCTCATGACTGTCCAGTCCAGTCATGGCTGTAGACTTGACTGCCTTCCAGCTTACCCCTGTAGCTGCATCCCAGACAATGTGTGGGGTGTGGTTTTAGGTGGGTTTGGCAGTGTACATGGCATAGAGATTACATTCCCCCAGGATGGCCACATACACAAAGCTGACATTAGTAAACACCAGTAGCTGACTAGTGGACATGCCTGTATGAACATTCAGTACTACAAGCACCAAGTACTGTATTTAGTTTACTTATTGCTTATGAAAATGTTTTAGAAAGTGATGCTCACATGTAAATATTTGTGTTATGGACGTGACAACACTGGCTATTACAGAAACATAGTAGCTACCTTTAGCAGCAATCCTCATCTGAGGAGCATATCACATCCTGATAGTTGATTACAGATGATGCAAGTGTCAACAGGTCTGTATCCTTTTCTGGGTATATACACACATATCCACCAGAACCATGAGGTCTGTTGGGCACGGACACCCACTTCCCAAACAGAGTCAAGTATCAATAGAATCTGCTGCCACTATCAACATGATCAGGATATAATCAGATAGTGTAAGCCACCACCTGTGAAGTAGCTATTACACATGGGCAGCAGTCTCCTACATCTTGCACTCCTACTGCAGATGTTACACTGGAGTTAAAGATGATATGCAACTTGTTTCATTACCAGTACTGTGCACAGCCTTACATACAGTATTTGCAAGTGTCTGTTAGGTTGGCAATGAGAGGTTAGGCTACACAAACTTGAATGTTCAACCAGTGTGTCTCTACTCTCAATATCCACTCTCTGTAGGTGTGCACATAGCCATTTGGCCCAGCCCTGTAACAAGGGTCACTACACATTTGCATAACATGTACACATGCACAGCTGTTATTGCTTGCAAACGATACTAGAGAGGTGGATATTACATGTCTTATGTGCATGGATAGTTACCTAGCTCTTCCAATTTTCTTTGCTATCGTGCTGCTAAACTGTCAGATGACAACAGTTCATATGTATCCTGTTACTGAGTATTGTAATTGCCAATAGACATAACTGATGTTTGCATAACATAACAGAAATGCTATGTAAAATGGAATACAGATCTGCCTAGAATACTGTACATTACACAGTTATTGGCATAATATCCCACAATTCAAATCATATTTGCACAGTAAGCCCACCTTTGACATGTTCATCTCACTAATACACCCATACATATGTCTACTGTTACAATATATCAACATATACTATCCCTGTTATAGCACATACTTGCTGGCCCAACCCTGACACTGACAGTGGCTGGAAAAGAATTGGTGAATTCCAAGCCCATATATATCATCCGTTGTGGTGTATGAGGAGTTTGCCTTGTGAACTACAGCAGTACACACAGAATACTGCAAGCATTACTACTGCTCAACAATACATCACTACAAGACAGCTATTTCCACTATATGCATTGATTACACTGTAATTATTACAGAACAGGTACTACATACACAGACATACTAAATGTTATACATACCTTCTTGGTAATTGGAGGTGTTATGGACTGGTATTCTAATCTTTTCCGGTTTGTGTTTCAATCTTCTGTTGGGTATTTGTACTGTTCTGCAGGTATATACAGATGATTTGAATGTGTGACAAGGCATACTTTTATAGTTAGAGATCAGTAACATGTGCTATCCTGATCACCAATTGGTGTTCCGATGTAGTTAATGACATGAACATCAGCTGTGCAGCTACTCCATTAGCCAATACCATGGCAGCAGTGGAGTATAACTGAGTATTCCACTTGGGCGTTGTCTCTTTGCCTTACTTGCGAGGAAGACAGCCTGGAAGTGTTGTCTGAAATCTATTGCAACAGCTGTATGGAGACAAACGCAAATATATTGTGTGTAATGCCTAGAGGATTTGGTCTAAATGTGAGTACTGCTGTTATATTTCCGAACATTGCTACTTGTGCAGGGTTTGTCTGTACCTAATACTTCTGCATATATTTCAGTCTGGCCAGGATGTTTGACCAGCTCAGGGCTGTATGGCTATGCATATTATGTTAGGGGGTTTACAGTGTGCTCAACAGACATTTTTAGTTTGGTGTAAATGTCTATCATACTGTGCTGATAATTAGTAATTGGTAACACTTCCTGGTGTAATTACTTTTCAACCCTCTGAAACAGGATTAGTTCAAACAAACCCTGTAACATCAGCAGCTGTTCCATTGTATAACAAAAACTATTAAACATAGGGCCATGTTAGTGTGTCTCTGTCCAGGTATGTCAAGGTTTCAGTAGATGTCGTACAGTGAGTGAATAATTGGTTATGGTATGACAGTATGTATTGTTGTAATTAGTTTGGGTGTGGGGGAGATGTTGGTGGGTGTACATAGCAGATGCAGGTGTGTAGGAACTGCTTTTATGTATATTCTATATGTGTGTGGGTGTTCTTTCCCTATGTGAACACCTATCCCTTAGTGGACTAATACTATGGTAATTGCAGGCTGATTCATTAAGACACTGTTAAATACTTCCTGTATAGCATGCAGGTAATGTTAGTCCTTTAATCCTTTTGGCAATACATTGGAATGTAATAAAGATTTGCCAAATGAAAGATGTCTGTGTATTTCTGTCATGGATATTTGCAGTCATTGTAGTTGTGTTGGTGACTAACCCTATTTGGCTAATTTCCATAGAACATATTTGTAATAGTGTATTGGCATATACTCTTCATATGTTATGTTCATATTGTTGGCAGAATGTGTGATTGCTATGGTCCATGTTATACTCAGGATTTGAACACTTTAGATGCTGTATACACACATGTATGTATGTATATGTGTATATATATATATATATATATATATATATATATATGTATATAGATATAAATATAGATATATAATATATATTATTGCATACGTTTATATGTACCTCCACAGATGTGTAGATGTTTTAACCTATCTATATATCTACATATATGTATATCTCTATATAAAATCGACATGTATCTATGTATCTCTCGATATATATATATATATATATATGTATATATATATATATATATATATATATATATATATATATATATATAGCATGCACCTTTCATTGGGTACATGGCAGTTTGTCCTATTTCCACACAATCCTCCCTTTTGTGTTTTAACCTGTCTGAATACACAAATGGCATAGGTGCATCTCAGGTAGCGTAGTGTACTGGTAGGTTACTCTGAGGATGGTGTACTTGTTTGTGGGTTCTAATCCTGGAAGTGGTTATTATCTTACTTCTCAGAGCAGGCACTGGTAGGGAAAGTGTGATTAATGCACATTTAAGCAGTTGTAAGCAAGTTTGCCCGTGGTCTGCTTGACGGTAAACAAAGGTTACACCTGTGAAGCGCTTATCCATTTAACCGTATTTAAGTGCCACTTACCGTTGTGCAAACCCGTGCAAAACCACTTACAACTGCTTAAAACCATAATCAACCTGCATCCAACAGCCCTTATTCTGGCCCTCAAAATAAATTAACAGCCTTTGCAGGTCTTGAACCCGGGACCATAAACACCACAGTCACTGACTTTACCACTAAGGCATCTGAGATATGCACAAATGTTATGGTGTTTAGAATATACATTTTACTATGGGCATTCCTCACTACTGAAAACAAATGTGACAGTCAGTTGGTGTACATATGTATGGTACTTGTTAATGTTCATATGTTTGTGGAATTAAGTGTTGCAATGTGACCTGACAGGGTGTATTATGGATGAGAATGGTTCTTGTTTTGTGTCCTTTTTTATTGTCCCCATACTCCATGTATACCCCTCCAGTTCACTTATTAAACATCCAACCCAGGCTCTCCTTGATGCATAATTTCATTACTCATCATTCCTCCCCCACCCCATTCTCCACATACACAACAACCATTCTATGGTGAATTACGTTAATATTAATAGTTATAATACCAGAGCTACATGTGTTTTGTGTACACTTCAGTTCCTTTGGATTGCTTCTGTGTCACGAAGTGTGTTCATAGATGTTCAAATATATGGCTATAGATGTAACTGTATAAATATATATATATATATATATATATATATATATATATATATATATATATATATATATATATTTTTTTATATCTATGTGCAGACATCACTGACATGCATATATATATATTTAGTATTAATTAACAGTTATACGTATGTAGACTTCTATATGTTGATTCACAGACTACAGTACATTACAATGTACTGTACATATGTACACAAAGTGACTGTCCCATTTGTGGTCAGTACTGTGGAATGCCTATAGTAAAAGGTGTAGTCTAAAGACCATAAAGCATGTATACAGCTCAGATGGCTTAATGGTAAGTCCCATGATTATGGTGTGCATGGTCCAGGGTTCAAGACCTGTGATGCTTTAAGAATGTTTTTTACTCCAGAATAAGGCTCATTTAAGCAGTTGTAAGCATGTTTAAAAGTGTTTGTGTGACATTAAAACAGCAGTTAAACACGGCTAAACAAATGTGTGACGTGGGGATATTAGATCCAGAACGGAAGAGTTGGAGGCTACTTGGATAGTCAGACTTAGGGCGAACCATGGTCATGGTCTTAATGACCACGTCCCTATAAGACCTATATTACATAAGAGACCTTTACACAAGTAATATGTATTATGCTTTTATATTTGTATTTTTAACTGATACCATAGTATCACCATGATAGTCACATATTTTAAATGTGATGTTTCTTTAAATTTGAATTGCTTTTTGATCACATGATGTTTTGAATGGGTATATATAGGTGGTTTATGTCAGCAAATGTTAAACACCTGATGAAGCTGTATGTGAAAGCACTAGTGTCATTAAAGCTGAGCTCAAAGACTATCTTCTCTGCCTTTATTTCTTGGAACCATATACCTTTTGGAATTAATGACTGTTTATACTGGAGCCATACCTTTGCTGCTTGGATTTTCATATGGTTAAACAAAATTTAAAAATGTATAACCTGTGCACGCAAACACAGCCACATCTGCTAACTACTCAGGATATATACAGTTCAGTGAAGTAACATCTCACTATGTGCTTACATAACATTACAATCTCTGCTGACTTTACTCTCTGGCACACATGGGTTTATATGGGTGTTTCAAATGTTTATTATACTGAAGAATACTACCTAAATATGCAAGCTGTGGTTAAGGTATACTTTTTAACATGAAAAACATCACTGACTTTATTGGGATTTGAACCACAAATGTACAGATACTATGGGAATGCTGTAGCCACCGCACTATTGATATTAACGTTGCTTCTGCCTATTTCCTATTTAGATGATTTCTATGTGTAAGCTAGGCTAAACAAAGGGCGGAGGCGCCCAAACCCACTGAGCTTCACTTACTCTTGAAATCAAAACATAAATGAAATGAGAGACTATAAATTAAATTCCTAACTACATTAGGCATAGCCCTTCACTAACACACTTCAAGAGAAACCTTGATGTGTGAATGGGTAACAGAATAATCACCCCTGGGATCATGTGTCCCAGAACCATACAGCCAGGGGGAGGGGGAGCCCCTCCAGTTTCACAGCTGCAAGACCTGTTGGCAAAATTGAATGGTGTTGATTTTTCACGTTAACATGCCCTTTTTAGATCACTAAGTGCCCCTATCACCCTCCGCCACCCCAGTCTTCAACAGCTTCCAGCAACTCTGTCTGAAATCACTTCATTGGCTATGCTTGACAGAGGCTCAGTTACTTTATCAATGGTGCAGAGAAAGCCAACACACTGTAGCTATGCTTCTAAATGTCCTTGGGCAGATAGCCTACTACCTATCTGTGAACCTCTAAAGTGCAGGCCATCACAGAAATAATATGTGAATAAACAGAGCTTTCCGATCACAATATACAGTAAAAAATCATCATGTAGTCAGAAAACAGTTAAGTACAGCAAGAACATACAGAACACTGACACTTAATCACTCCAAAAGCCTATCTTGGAAGCTAGAAGACTTGTATCAGTTTAAGGCTTTCTATTGCTTACCAGTAGGTTAGCTACAGGAAAGATGAGAAACAAGCACAGATGGGAAATATGCATGCAACAATATGATACCGACTTGCATGTGTCAGCCTTAGGCTTCTGAATACTAGTTTTTAGGCATGTCTCACAGGTAAATCCCACCTCCGTAAACAGCACAATAGCAAAATCAATGAGGGTTATGCTACTCAACACCAGGAGTTGTAATCGCAAAATGCATGCACTCACAGCACTCCTCAGTGGCATGGACAACATCAACATCTGTGCAGTAACTGAAACCTGTTTTAAGGCTCCTGAGAGCACACCAGTACTACCGGACTACAACCCATACCACACATTTCGGTCACAGAACATGGACTGACACAGACATGGAGGGCGTCTATCCATATTCATCAGGGATACCTACACCTCCAGGTTAGTGGGGCAGTATAATACCTCTGAGATCATCCATGTGCAGCTAACATCAGCCACAACTGCAATGCAAACTGTGGCCTGCTACAGATCACCCTCCATAACCCAGGACCACCACTCCACCTACCTGGAGACAGTGGAAACATGACAGTCCTTCCGAACACCCTGGTATTGGTCAATTTCAACTACCCTACCATTAACTGGCAACCCTACTTGAGTACTCACTTCCAGGCCCAGTGCTTCCTGGAATTTTTCACCTCAAATGCCCTGTATCAGATAGTAAACTCCCTAACCAGAGGTGGACACATACTAGAAGTGGTAATCACCAACATGGGCGTTAGGTGCACCACAGCAGAGGTAAACCGGTCACTGGTTAGATCTGACCATAAACTATTCACTGATGATTTACACACCCAACCATCTCCCCCACCCAAGGTGACCACAGTGAAAACCTTTCCTACAGCTAACTTCACACTAATAAAGACAGAGGTGGGAGGTTTCACAGCCCCCAAGGTAAGGGAAAACACTGCTCAAGATACAGAAAGATTTATAAATGCACTCTATAAGCACCTACAAGGATGTATGGATTGTGCCATCACTGGTAAACCAAGACTCGCTCCTCCAAGACAAGGATGCCAGTCTGGTGGACCTCTACAATAAACAGGCTATACAACAGAAGTAGGACAGTAGTCCAGAAAAACAGCAAATCCCAAGAAGGGCAGACATCCATGACCAGTACTAGTAAGAAACTTAGGTCCCTCATGAAATCATCCAAGGCTAACTTCAACAGGAAAATAGGCAAGGATTCAAAAGATAACCACAAAGCCTTCTTTGGCTATGTCAAGGATCTAAGTGGTAACACACATTTGCATTGTGCCGGTGCAATATAGCACAAAATATACTGAACCTACTAATATCGCCAACATCCTTGCAGATATATTCAGTGCAAGCTTTACCCCCTAAAGAGCCCACAACAATACCCATAAAGTACAGTATTCAAGACATCAGAGACACACAAACAGAAGTAGCCCTCTCAAATGGCAAAACACAGTGACAATGGAGGCAGATGGTGTCCCAGACTGTGTCTTCCAAACACTACAAGACGAAGTAACCCCCCACCTCATTAAGCTTTTCAACCTCAGCCTCTACACAGGCTACATGCCCATACAATGGTGCATAGCAATGGTTATTCCACTCCACCAAGGTGGAAACACAACTGACCATGGTAACTACCACCATATAAGCCTGACTGGCCTGGTCTGCAAAGCTATGGAGCGCATCCTCATGGCACTCATTAACAAAGACATTGGTGACCTCCAGACACTTGACCCAACCCAGGTCAGCTTGGTTGAGTGCAGATCATGCCTACTGAACCTGTTTGATGTCTTACAGTCACCAAGGCATTAGATGAGGGGAGAGGTGGTTCACACATACTATCTGGACCTCGCCAAGGCTTTTGACACCATTTCCCACTCAGGTATTATTGATAAACTCACCAGCCTGTATATGAACCCATACATCACAGGATGGGTTACCAACAGGCTTACACACAGAACCCACATGGTATGACTAGCAGCCTCAAGGTCCAACTCTTAACCAGTCACAACTGGTGTCCCACAGGGCTCCATCCTGGGACCCCTACTGTTTGGCACATACTTCTCAGAGGTACAGGCAAGCACAGTTGGACTACGGCAGACCATGTTTGGCAATGACTGCAAACTGGGAGCCATAATTGACAGTCCAGCTGACACAGACATCCTTCAAAGGGTCTCTCAGAGACCGACACAGGGCATTAAAGTCATGGCTTCAAGCTAATTGCCACAAACTGCATGGTCATTCCATTTGGGAAAAACTAAACACCCACATATTAACACATAAATGGCAGCCACCTTAATACAGATGAGGTAATAGGGGATCTGGGGACTAAGGTAGATAGTGATCTCTTCTTTAACAATCATATCTCCAAAGTAGTTAGGACATCCTTCTATGTAGGCCATTTGATTACTAAAGGGTTCACATCTAGACATACTGAGGTAATAGTGCCCCTTTACTCGTCACTTATCAGTCCCATCATAGAGTATGATAACCCATTTGGGATGTACCTCAGAAGACACTTCTGACACCTGGAAGGTCCATGAACGTACCTCGCCAAGAGGATTACTGGCCTCAAACATATGTCCAATGCAGCCAGACTGAATAAACTCCTGCTTTACTCAGTGGCATCTCGTTTACTCAGAAGCGATCTCTGTTGGCCAACAAAGCCATGTCCAACTCAGGCTTAATGGATATGCTCCACCTATGGGAATCCATGTCACAGTGAGCTACACACTGTAGTGAGATAAACCTTGCCACAACAATAACTAGAACATGCTGGAGGGACAGATTCCTGTCACAGAAACTCCCCATGCTTTGGAACAACATCCCTAATTACATTATACAGAGTCCCTCACTAACACTCTTCAAGAGAAACCTTGAAGAGTGGATGGGTAACAGTAGATACACCCCAGGGATCCCACCATTGGCTCTGCTCCACAGAGGGACAGTTAATTAATCAATGGGGTGGCAAAAGCTAACACATTTTGGCTAGGCTTATGAATGTCCTTGGGTAGTTAGCCAAGTACCTACCTATGAACCTATGAACCTCTACATACAGTATCATCACATGCTGATAGCTTAATTTACAGTTCAGGTGTTGACTTACCTTGTACCAATAGCAGTTGTGTGTGCAATAGTTGAGGGCTGCCTATGTTGGATGCACACAGTAGACTGCCTATACATAACAATTTACAGGTAGTCTTGTGTGTGTGCCATCCATTTTTACTGTGTGTGCAGGTGGAGAAAGGTGTCAGTTCCTAAGTGCCTACACTGTCAGTGTGTGTGCTATATGTTCCCTCCTTGCCAAGGCATGGGCATACTGGGCACGCCTCCATCTGCCTACTGGGGCTGGCTTAGGGAGTTCATGGTCTGAGTACCTCTGTGCCTGTGGGGCCCTTGGCAATGGTGGTGGGCTGTGAGGGCCTTCACAATTCTATCCCTGCTGCAGCTGTTTCCGCAGGATCATATTATATAGCATGGCACATACTATGAAGATGTGGGCACACATGCCTAGAGAGTACTGCAAGGCTCCACCAGATATGTCCAAGCAATGCAACCATGATTTAAGCATCTCAAACACATGCTCTATGATGATTCTGGTTTGTGCGTGTGCTTCATTATGGCATTCTTGCATGGGTGTGTGCATTTCTGATGGGAGTCATCATTCACGGTTCCAGTGCATAGCCAGCATACCCCACCAGGTGGCCATTTGGGATGTCGCCCCTGGCAAATACCTGATACAGCTGTGAGGCATGCCAGATGTGGGAGTCGTGATAGCTTCCAGGACTGCCAGCACACACATCCATGATAATGCCCTGGGCATTGCACATGACCTGGCAGTTGATGGAGGGGTATCCCTTGTGGTTTATGTAGCACCTACCCTGCTCACTGGGTGATGACTTGATGTGTATGTGCATGCAGTCTATTGCACCCAGTACCTCTTGGTATTCTGCCACATGGTGGAAGAGATACGTATTGCTGGCCATCTCCTCCTGCATTCGGGGGAAGTATATGTGTGGTAACATGGCATCCAGGAACTGGTGAAGTACCCTGGATGCTGATGCCTGTGAGATCCCCATGATATCCCCAGATGGTCTTTGAAAGGTACCTGTGGCTGGTATTCTCAGGCTTACATATACCTTCATATCCACTGGGATGGATTCCCCTCTGTTTGTTCTGGATCTAAGGCGTGGCCGGCACAGCTCCAAAAGTTGCTGTAGGGTGTCCCTGTCCACCCTGTAACACTCTACTATCTCCAGATCATGTAGCCCCTGGTAGGTTACCCTGGGTCTGAACACTCTTCTCCTCCTCTGGTGCCTGAGGTGGTTGTCAGCATCATTCTCCACACCACCTTCAGTCTCCAACACATGCTTGTGGATCAAAGCTATGGCAGCCCCTAATATGTACATATTAAAAGTTCCCCATATGTATACTCCAATGGTGCAGAGTGTATGGGAATACACAAATGTGTGTGAGGTGCTCTCACACTTTATACTATTGTGCTATGGATGCTGCTGATGTCATTGGCTGTGTATGAGCAATTCCAGCTGCGGGATATCTTAATTATGAGTTTTGCAGTGAGTATTGCAAGTGTGGGGCCTGTAGTGTGTAGTTACGCTTGCCTGCCTTGATTAATCTGTTGCCCTTTAATTCACTTTTAAACCTGGATCCCCTCCCATTTTCAGGCATGCATCCACCTGACAACTTTCTTGTTTTGTACTTTCCCTACCCAGTCATGTGTTGCAAAATGTGTTTTGTAGCTGATATAATGCAATTCTGCTTTGTTCTGCTGTGACACTTTAGTGTTTTCTTTGCAGTACAGCCCCTCCCCTTTCTTGTTCTGCAGGTAGCTGCTTGCAGCCTTGTTAGCTGTTGTCAATGGTCCACTGTAGGTTCCTAGGTGTTAATCAGTTATTTGACACCAATTTCCCTGCTGTAACATTTTCTTATTTTTTTCCTATATCCTTCCTGTTTCAGCTCCGGTGCGCGCCACGCAAACCCATTTACCGAGTTTAAGCGCGTTTTAATCTCCGTTCACATGCATACTCGGTTACCTTGTGTGCTCTCAGCTAAGCAAAGCTATACCCAGTTCAACCCAACCCTTTCCTGCAGCTTTGCTTAGCTATGGGAAAACCGGATTAGCAATGGTCCAATCTGCTTACAGCAAAGGTGACACACCCCTCTCTTGATGTCATTTTTATCTCAAGGGCACACCTCAGTGTTATAACGCTACTCTGTGAGGTGCATCCTTACAATCTGTGATTCACTATTACTCCTCTCATTTGCATGGCATTGCCTACTAATTCCTAGCTACCACGCAAAATACTGTCAAAGCCCCTTAGCAACCCTTGCAACATGGTGTGGTGTAACATGCCTGCCATTGACTATTATGGGGAAATCATGATATGTGTTACATTGCAGTTTTATTCTATACTTTTCTATTTTCCTTGTGATCCCGTTTGCGTGCCTTTGCCCTGTGCTTAAACTTCGCGATAGTGCAAAAAATAAAATGAAATGTTCTTTTTATATTGTATATATATGGCTATATATTTAGCCATTGGCATATATTAACAATATAATACATGTGTTTGGTCGGCTGTCATGGCTCCAATTTTATGTTTGCAAAAATGTAAACCGATTTTTACGGTTTACATTTCTGCATGCTTACACTACGCCTGCACCACTTCCTGGATCACTAAATACCTACATTTGCATGCTACACTGCTGCAAATGGAGTAATTAGCATACAGGGGCCAGGAGCTGTGCACGCATAGCGTACGCAGGTAGTGCACATGGAAACAGCTTGTACCTGGATCGCTTGCCGGCCATATTTGGTGTTGGAACGCCAACGCTACGTCTGCACCTGGCGCAAGCTTCATGAATCCCGGGGACTATGTGCTACATAAGTAAATAACTCACAAATATGACTACCTTACAGCACACTACAGCTACATTCAAATTAGTGTGCAGCCATTCTACAGCTAAGAATATGTTATTTGTAGCAAATGACAAGCACACCCTTTCCTGCGCATTTTCTTGTCATAGCACTGTTTGTTCACAATGGTACACATTAAAATCAGGGTAAAACAAACACAATTAATTAGTTCGGAGCTAAAGATAGATGCCATCTACATTTTGTTTCATAGGTTATAAAAGCCATAGGTGATATAACTGAGTAAAAACCATAAACAAGCAGAATGATGGAAAATAAAGGTGCAGTTCAGTAAAACCAGTTCCGCTGTGCTGAGTGAAGGAGCCGTGGCACTGGCACCCAAACGATCCACCTTCATTTGGTGAACTACAGCCTGAGGTGTCTTCTGGGGCAGGTTAAAACACTGATATTGGCCAACTCACTTATCCTGGGAAAAGGGGAGGATTCCCTATCAGTAACTTTAGACCCTAGTCTCAAGTGCTTTAAAAAAAGTGTTGGGGTATGCATTTGCAAAACCAGCAAATTCTCTACAGGCAAAGTTCCATATTGATTTATTTCCATACTGAACATCGGGTGAGACTGTGAATAGGGCACAACATAAGGCAATGAAAAAAAACCCTCCCACTGCTGTCCTCATCTATTCCTTGAATCTTCCACAAACACATTCATACTTACTGGACCCTGGTCCATGGGTTAAGGGCAGGAGCATCGGTTATGGAAGATCAAGGAAGGGCTCCAAGGTACAGTAGATGAATGATACCAATGAGGAAACCAGAAATATTATTAAAAAATAAATTTCATAAATATCAGTTACACAATAAACTGGCAATATGTAAAAAGGCCACGCAATGAAGCTTAGCCAAACTTGTGGAATATTAATGCCGAATATCACCATATAATCAAATCAAGGTCATAATGTTGCTGTGTGTGGTCTTAAAAACTATAACAAAATGTTTAATGTGGACCCAGCTAAAGAATTCTGTAAAAACAAACTAGGCAAAATTATAAATAAAAAATAAAGCATCGGTTGAGACACTGCAGTGTTTAACAGGTACATCTTAGCGATGTAGGCAATAAAAAATGCGGTAGATATTTTGCCCAACATACTCTTAGCCAGGACATGCTCACATTGGAATTTGCTAGAAAAGCTGTATAATTTTGAGCAGTCCATGCAGTCTTGTCTGGTTTAGAATATATATGGCCTTATTGGCTGGCCATTCATCTTCTGGTTATCATGCCAGCTGAACATACTGACTGATCATCTCGCCTGAGATCAGAGTTTAAGTGGCCTCCAAATTCTAGCTGCTGGGATATTCCAGTTAACTACAGTTAATTATTTTAGTAAATCTCAGTCATCTACATTAAAGACAGTATCCTGTCTCCTCTCTTGCCTGCTGTCACCCATGAAATAACATTGTGTTCCCTGAAATACCCAAGAAGAATGATGAATTAACATGAAAGTATTCCAAGGGCAGTTGGTATGTTGGTAGGGGTCTATATTATATAAGCGAACAGACAGAATTGCAAATGCGATATAATCGACCAACAATTCCTGAAAACCCAAAATGTCGAACACACAGAGCAGCGATATTTTTCCCAGGGAAAAAAATCGCTGATCCGAAAAAAATCAAAACACAAAATAAAGTGGGAGGCTTTGCCCCCCCCCCCCCACACCCCCTGAAACCAAAAACGGCCCTAGGAAAAAAAATTGTTTTTCTGTGCTTTCGGTATTTTGCCATTTCGCATAATGACATTCAACTAAACAGTGTTCGCAATTCATTGTGTTCGCTAAAATAATAGGGACCCTGTTGGTAGTACTCACACGTTCATAGCTAATACTAGGCAATCAGTCTACAAACTATAACATGCCTAGCCAATAACTAGGTGGCGACCAAAGTTTGAATCAAACCCTGTACCTTGTGTCTGTGAAGTAAACACCTCCATCATTTTGCCAACCTCCCCAAGAACTCATAATATGTTATACCCTTCGAGCTTTTCTGTCAGATTGGTACATATATTAAAATCAGGATGATGAGTTATATTCAGTCAATTATACCTGATCCAATGGATCCCTGCAGTTTGCATACAGACCGAATAGGTTGACAAAGGATGCAGTCAGTACAACACTGCATACAATTCTTACTCATTTGGAAAAAAAGGACTTAAGCTCAACTGCTGTTTATTGATTATAGTTCGGCCTTTGACATTGTGATACCAATGAAGCTCATTAATAAGCTGTCTATACTGGGTGTGCCACCGACTCTTTGGAATTGGGTCCTGGATTTTTTATCTGGCAGACCACAGTCAGGCTGGAGAAATAACATCTCTAAAACAACAATAATAAATACCGGAACTCCACAAGCTGTGTGCTGAATTCAATGCTGTACACACCATCTTCACTTATGATTGTGTTGCTTCTCAACATGACACCAGTACTGTCAAATTTGTGGATGATACAGCAGTCATTAGTCTGATCTCCAGGGGTGATGAGTCAACATATAGGAGGGAAGTGGAGAACCTTGTGATGTTGTGTCGGAACAGTAATCTGCCTCTTAATACCAGTGAAACAAAAGAGATGATACACGGAAGAAGAGAGGGCAGCACTTACCATTATATATTGATGAGTTTGAGGTGGAAAGTGTGGCTACATTCAAATTCTTTGGAATTAATATCTCTGATGACCTTACCTGGACTGATAACATCACAGACCTGGTTGGGAAATGTTGGCAGAGACTGTATTTTCTGAGAAGGCTGAGGAAGTTTGGCATGCCCAATACCATCATCAGCAACTTCTACAGATATACATTTGAGACCCTTCTCTCCCAATCTATTACAGTATGGTTTGGGAATAGTACAATACAGGATTGCAAGGCTCTGCAGCTAGTAATAAAAACTGCACAAAACAGCATTGGAGTAATACTCCCTGCAATGGAGGACATCTACACCAAAAGAGGTTCTAGGAAGGCCCAAAACATTATCAAGGACACTACCCACCCACAAGACAAACGGTTTTTGCTGCTACCATCAGGGAGGTGTTACAAGAGCATGGTGGCCAGAACAACCAGGCTGAAAGACAGTTTTATACCTCAAGCTAATAGACTGTTAAATAAAACTCCTATACTACCTTTCTCTCCACTGTTGTAGGTTGGTTCACATTTGGAGAGAAACAAGCTTTTTTTTGCACAAATGCACTGTTTTGCACAGTTATATATATATATGTGTACTGATATTGGTATTTATAGTATTGTTTATTTGTTGTCTTAGATTACTTCATGTTAATTGTCATTGTTTTTATATGTTGCTGGAGGACTTGCAGAATAAGAATTCTCAGTGTACTTTGTGACACAGTCTCAAGTACATATGACAATAAAGTTGAATTGAATTTTTCTGTGGATGTTATAAATCAACTAGAAATATTTAAGATTTTCTGTTGCTATTATTTTCTTACAGGCAGATATAAATCCATTTTGCCTTTGCCTATTCTTAGGCTGTAAACTTCTATCTTACCAGGCAGTGAGATAATTGAATCCCAGGCTATGAAAACAGAATTTATACTACATTCTAACAAGCAACCTCAGAATGTTGAGATTGTTCATTCTCTATCCAGAATCTGTGATGAGCATTGTAGACTGACAATTAAATAAAAACATTCCGATTCTAAAACCAAAAGCTTGGTAAACACAGATATCCATATGTAACCCAAAGTACTTAACAGTATATGTTAAGTTGTCTATCTCGCCTTCATTCTTGCTGGATGGGTTCGGAGCCGACCTCGGCTCCGACTCGGCCACTCTAAAAGCTCGAGGAGTTGGTTCCACCGCTCGAGGCTCCCCTTATATCCCACAATGCTAGGCGAGAGTTACCTCAGATCTCGCTTTGCCGCTACAGCTTGAGGTTGGTTGTTTCTACCGGTTCCTGGTGAGTACTATTTTCTTGTGAAAATTAGTCTTTAAAAACCCCTTTAAGTTAATATTTTTACTTAGTTAGTGTAGGTTAGAAAACTTTATTCCCTAACCGAAAAATTTCCTTTTCTTTCCCCAAGAACCTTTGGTTCTTCCTTGGCCTATAGGCCTTTCCTTCCCTAGTGGAGAGTGTGTGTGTGTTTATTGTAGTTTTCATTACTAGTATTACTACTTTTTTTATTGTATTAACCTGACAGGGTATAACTAGTGTGTTTGTGTGTGTGTTTGTGTACACCTGTGCAGACAAAATGTCTAAAGAAGCAAAGGTCTCTGATTCAAGAAGTGTGATGCGTGCTGTCAGAAAATGTCTCTGACAGACGCCCCACTTCTTGTGTCTATTGTCTGGGGTTTTGCACCTGCAGAGACTCCTGTGCTGTGTGCCATGGCTTCAGCCCCAGGGTCCTGCAGGAAAGAAAGAATAAATTAATTTAGAGGCTTACTCAAGCCAGAGGATTCCCTGTCTGTTTCAACAGGGGAAGCCCTCTAAAACATCTAGGTCTTCGGCTCCGGCTACTGAGCCGAGACCTAAGGTTTCTCAACCTTTGCCTTCATTGGCTCGGCTGGAGCCGATAAGTCTCAGTCCACAGTTTCTGTGGCTTCCTCGCCCGGCCGAGCCGAGGTTATAGTTCGTGTCGGGTTCGACCAGACCTTCGGAGCCGCACAACCAGGAAGAGGTCCAGGTCACCATCTCTTGGCTCCGTTCATTTCGGCTCCAGGATCTCCCCTGCTGTCTGAACGGAGCCAAAGATCTCACTCCTCTAGGTCATCGAGGTTGTCGGATCATGACCTTCAGAGGGTAGTGAGTCGACCACTTAAGTCCGAGGCACTGGCCCAGATGCTTCAGAGCCCGACTCATCAGTCGATGCCTGCCCGGTCCATCAACACATTCCTCCTCGACTCTCTTGAGTTCGGAGCCGGGTCGTCGGAACCGAGACTGTGATTACGTCGGAGCCGATACAATTGTCTTCGGCCCGCCGCCGCTCCGCTTTTCTTTGGAAGAATCTCGGCCGGACTTCCTCGCCGGCTCCGAGGGGGTGAGTGGCATCGGACCCTTGTCCGACCCCCCTCTCCCTCTCGGGCTCGGCGCTGGTGAGTTCGGCTCGACATCGGCCTCGAGCCATCACTGCCGGTGCCAGGGGGTTCTTAGCTTCTCGGAGCGGGGACCTCTGGCTCTGCCTGACAGGGGTGCATTCAGGTCATGCGGAGTGTGTTAGAGCCTGGCTCTACTCCACAGTCGGCTCCGCCCCTCCCTCTATGGTGCCTCAGGCTAAGTCGACTCACTCCCTCATCCCGGACCCAGAGAGCCAGCTCCTCAGGAGCCCCTGTGGGGATTTCATCCTCCTCCGAGGCCTCTCCTGATTTGGCAGCAGAGCCCCCTCGGAAGAGGAAGTGTAAGAGGACACACATTGACTCACCTGAGTCCCTCACGTCAGACACAGATTTGGATGATTCTGAGGGTTCCCCTGCCCCTTCTGAAGATGTCTCATTTGCAGACATTCTGGAGATCCTGAAACAGAGGGAAATTGGCCAGCCCTCAACCCTTCGGAGGATCGAATCTGTGTATCTTGAGGCGCTGGCTCTCATCCCTTCCACCTCCTGGGTGTCCCCCTTCACCCCCTCATGCAGGTGGTTGCTAAGAACGCATGGATGCCTCCTGATTCAGTCGACCCCCCGCCCCAGAGACCCTCTAAGTGCATAACGGCTCGAGCACACAAACAATTTTAACAAAGGAGTTTCTGTGGATGCTATGGTGGTAACTGCTGCCACAAAGAAGGAACTAGCTGATCCTTCAGTACCCGTCCATCCACCTAACAAGGAATCTAGGTCCATGGATAGGTACGGAAGCGGATGTTTCCTCAGCGACATTTACCATGCGCTCGCTGAATTACCTGTGCCATTTCACTTTCGCCTTCAAAGGGACTTGATCAAAGCGAGTGAAATGTTAAGGATCCTACAGCTGCGGGTTTAAGACAAGATGAACACGCAGCTGGCTACCCTTAATTCCATAACCAACTCCTCCATGCGCCTCTTTCTACGCGGCTGATGGAGCGGAGCAGAGCCGCAGGGACAGGTGTAGCCTTGCTAGGCACGCCTGATGCGCTATGCAATTTTGCGGACCCTTTCAAGACGTCTTTCACAAACTCCCTTTGATGGATCATCTCTCTTTGGTCCTCAAGTGAAGAAACCCTGACTAGGTGCGAGACTGATGGCAAGACCCTTTCTGCCGTCGGAGTCCGTTTTCTACTCCTTCCAGGCCTTACCCCAAAGGCCAGAAGGGTGGAAAGATGTGGTTCCAAACAATCTCAAGGGACTTGCCTGGCGACAGAGTCGTTTTCCCACCAGAGGCAGAGGGGAATAACAATGGTAGACGCCACCTAGGGGCAGGGGGGGTCCATCAGAACCAGGGCAATCGGGAAGCCTTCCCTGACAAGCCCTTTCAGCATCCCTGAGGTGTTGCCCGACTGCCCATCTTCGAGGCAGTCGGGGAAGATTGTCACTGTACCCAGAAGCCTGGCTATCCCTGACTCAAGACAAATGGGTACAGTCCATCATTTCGGCTATTCTATCCCCTTTCTTCGCTTCCAAATCAGTCTAAAAATCCCTTCCAGATGTTCCACCCGCCATTCGATCTAGCAGCTTTGGAAATTTCAAAACTGCTTGCAAAAGAGCAATTCAGCCAGTGCCAGCAGACCAACAAGGATCCGGAATCTACTCAAGGTTCTTTTTAGTTCCAAAGAAAACAGGGACTGGAGACCGATATTGATCTCAGTGTCTTGAACAAATCAGTCAAGAAAACAAGATTTCGGATGGTCACGCTGCAATCCATCCTTCCCTTCCCCTTTGGGCAAAGGAAACTGGATGTGCTCTATAGACCTTCGGATTTACTATCACATAAAGATGAACAGACGCTCCAGAAGATTCCTCCGCTTCAGGCTGGGAACCAGTCATTTTCAGTTCAGGGCCCGTAATTCTGCCCTTTGGTCTCACCACTGCCCCGGTGTTTACCAAATGCATGGCAGTGGTAGCTTCTCACCTGAGACGACAAGGATTCCAGGTGTTTCCAGATTTGGACGACTGGCTCCTCACAGCTCCACCAAGCACCTCCTTCTGATGGCCAGGATTACACTTTTCGCTTGTTAAATCAGCAAAAGCTGGGTATTTCAATAGAAAATCCTCACGAAAAGTCTGTTTTGTCGCCTTGTCGTACTTTTACCTACATAGCAAAAATCTAGATACAATAAACATGTCTGCAAGGCTAACACATCAAAGGATATCAGACATTCACAAATTGGTATCACTCCTTCTCAACAACAACAGAATCAAAAGCCAGGTTAGTTCTAAAGGTGTTGGGAATTATGGCAGCGCCATACCTCTCCTTCCATTAGCCAGATACCACATGGATCCTTCAGTGGATGCTTTTACTCAATGGTCATATCAGGAACTTCCAATGTCTCACACCATTGTGATCACGCAGGCGGCAAAAGCATCTCATGGTGGATGTCTTCCCCATCTCCGTCGGGAAGACCTTTTGTTCCACCTCCGTTGCTGCACACACTGACAACGGATGCCTCCTGATCGGGTGGGGGGCATTATCAGGGCAGGACAGTCCAGGGCACATGGCAACCAAACGAATGCCACTTGCACATAAATGTTCTGGAGATGAGAGCAGTGCTTTTAGCGTTGCAAGCCCTTCAAGACTCTCTTCCCTTAGGAACAATTGCAATCCAGACAGACAATATGTCTGTAGTGTGGTACATCAACAAACAAGGCGGAACCAGATCATATCCCTGTGTCGAAGCACTCAGACTGTGGCAATGGGCGATTACTCTTCTCAGCAGTTTTTCTGATGCAACGCACACTCCTAGGGAAGTCCAATCATATTGCCGCGACAAGTTGGAGCAGAGCTATTCTCATGCCTCAATGAAAGTGGTCTCGAAAGACTCTGTAGTGAGAGAAATTTTCTCAAAGTGAGGTCAGCCTTGCTTTCACGCATCTTTACTGGCTACTCCCAAAACAGCAAGTGCAGAGAATATTTCGTACTCTATTCCCTTTACCAGGCCAACCCAGCAGAGACACTCTGAGTCCAAGTTTTTGGCCATTCGGGGACTTTGGGTATGCATTTGCCCTCCTTTCCCACTGATCTCTCAAGTAATTCAGAGTTTATCGCCTCAGAAGGCCTCCCATTACGGATCCTCATTGCTCCTTACTGGTTTCACCCCTGCGGAACAAAGTGTGGTTCCCCTTTTCTACATCGCTTTCTCTTGGAGCTGACCGTAGGAATCTGGACCTAGTCTCGCAGATCTTGATCCATCAGTCGGGTTGCTAGTTTCTGCCATCTCCCTCCCCTCTCTGAACCTCCCTGCTTGGTTCCTCCAGTTCCAACCTTAGCCATAGGGCTTCTCAATTATCTCCAACTCTCTTAGAGATATATTGATAGTTTCTGGGACAATCTTCCAATAGGAAGATTTATTTGAGTAAGTGGAAACGCTTTCTCATTTATTGTGGGGCTCAAGCGAAAGGACATAGATCCTTTCACCGCTTCCATCCAACTAGTCCTTGATTTTCAGCTGAGACCTTCCATGCAGTGTTCATCTCCTCTCTTACACTTAAAGAGTTCAATTGGCAGCTATCTTCTAACTTTCATGCTTATGGGTATTTCTTGAATCTGCCCTAATGTCCTGGCACAAACTCTGCAAAGCCTTTTTGAAAGGAGAGTTTTTCTTCTCAGACCTCCTATAAAGAAATCCTCCTTCTCCTTGGGACCTAAATTTAGTTCTTTGCTTCTTTTGATTCTCCCCCCTTTCGAAACCCTGCAAGCTTCCTGTTCCTTAAAAATTGTTATCATGGAAAACTTCTTTTCTGGTAGCTATTACATCAGCTAGAAAGAGTTTCAGAGCTTCAAGCACTCAGTTGTCACGTCCTCTCCCTTATCTTTTTGTTTCATAGGACGAAGTAAGGTATCCTTCACGTAACTAACCTCCGGGTCTCCTTTTTTGCCTAAGGTGGTCTCGACATCAAATCTAAACCAAAGCATTGACCTCCCTGTCTTTTTTTCCAGAGTTATTCCAATAGGTCTGAACAAAAATTACACTGCCTGGATGTTCATCAACAATTGAAGGTAGGCCTTACTTGGATAGAACAAAACAATTCAGAAAATCTGATCAGCTGTTTGTCTCCTATGCGGAAAGTTAAGAAAGGGACCCTTCCCGCTAAGGTATCATTATCCAGATGGCTAACATCTTTGATTTCCCTGGTATATGAAATTAGACAACAAAAATTGCCTAATAAAATCCTAAAAGCTCCATTCCACAATTGCAGAGCTTTGGCTACTTCTTTAGCCTTCCAAGACAGACTGCCTATTGTGACACCATTCCAGCATTTTGGCGGCTTCACCCAGGCTACTCCTCACATTCCTTTTAGCTACTCATTATGAGGGTTGGATTTAGCTTCTAGGCACAGAGCTAATTTCAATTCCACTGTTCATCAGTGGGAGTCTGTTCCAAGTAGGCCACCCGGGACAAGGAGTGCTGAGGAGACGCGGTCCCTTAATCCAGCAAGAATGAAGGAAGCGAGATAGACAATCTTAACATATAGAAGTTATGTTCTTACCACCAACGCTCCATGTTAGTTGTCTTCTTCTCATAACTACTTCTTCTGCCTCCACCCTCCTTCCCCTGGCCTGGCCACAGACCGGAGGAGTTGTGATCGTGACCTCTCTTTCTACCACCTCTTTCTTGAGGCATATGCCAAAGTTGTGCATATTTCCTGGATCAGTGATGTGGAGTCACCCTTCTTTCTTTCCTGTTGTTAGAGGTGGACTCTGTTTTGGGGAGTTATTCTCTGCTTACTGTATAATGCTGGTGTTAGCTTACAAATCGAGATCTTGAGGTAACTCTCGCCTAGCATTGTGTGGATAAATTCCATCAAAAGGTGGGCAGAAATAAATGCAATTCAGAGACATGTAAATTAGCTGATAATGAGTTCTTCCTCATTGCAGCGTGACATGTCTGTGAATCACATTTTATGCAACCATGCAAACTGCACCTTCCAGCAGAAGCAGTTTACACAAGTATAAAGGATTCTTTCTGAATCCCAGGGATGGTTTATTAAGGTCAGTTTACTGGTGTTAAGCTCAATGCGCATTTCTATTTCAGCAGTCCCGCTACCAGTATATATTTACATGAAAGAATACTTTTTAAGCAGTATTTTTACTAAGATTAATTGAAGGAATTGGTTACTTCATTACTTTTCTTTGTCCTCAGTTCTCATTAGTATTCATGAATTCAGAACTACATTCAATAGTCTCATTAAAGCACACATTTGTTAAACCACAGTTCAGCAGTCTTATTGCATAACCTTGCTAGGCAAAAATTTCAGTAATGCCCACCATAATTCATGTTCAACCCAAAGTCATTTCTAGTAGACGTAGTGTTGAGGGGTGTGTGTGTATGTGCGTGGCTGCATGTGAGTACATGTAGGAGTAAGAGTGGTCTCAGGTGTGTGTGTGTGTGTGTGTGTGTGTGTGTGTGTGTGTGTGTGTGTGTGTGTGTGTGTGTACGTGTCTACCTAGGTGGTTGCAGTAAGGTGATTAGGGGATTAGGTAGGATAAGGGTGCATGCGTATGTGTGTGTGTGTGTGTGTGTGTGTGTGTGTGTCTGCACACATGTGTGTGTGTGGCAGTGCATGATGGGATTACCTATGCTTATGCAATGCATTGACAACCATTGTCGAATACAGTAGCACAGTGTGTGTTAGCATTTGGGGGTAATCACCAAGTGATTCACAAACATACATATTAGTTGACAACAAGATCTTTTTCATTGTGGTTAATGCATCTCTGAATCACCGTTTTTTGCCATCGTGCTAAAAGGTCCTTTTTGCTGCAGCCTTATTGTTCAGGGCTAAGCCTACTTCTGAAGTCTGGCATTTATACTGGCCTTTACTTTTCATTTAATTTCACCACTATAATTCAAGGAACAGATTTAATAGGCTCAACACATTTGTTTATTCTTCACAACACATGCAACTTAGCTATGTGCTGTTGACAGTTTAAAAACATAAACCAAAATGTTTCAGTATGCTTGGCAGTCATTTCAAAGAAGCGGTACTACTTTAGGCAGATTCATAACAAGGGTGGAAGGGAATGGAGGCTGCCATTGCGCACAGTGGTGAGGACTGCATAACTGGATTCATAAACGAATGCCTATACCACATTTGCAGCCATGACTGAAGTGTAGCACTCACTATGTAGTGAATCATCTGTAGCAAGCTGCCTACTTTTCACATTAGTAAGAAGTAGTGTGCCACAGTTTCAGAAGAGATGAGTTTTTGGTCGACATGTTGAAGAAGATGCTTGGAAAAGTTTTTTCCCCTCAAGTTCAAGTTGAAGGCTTGCCAACTGGAAATCTGCACAAGGCTGATCTGCTTATCAGTATACTTATTAATTTAGATCCAGCCTTTAGCACAACATAATCAATAATCAAACATCACAGTACCTTTCCTTTTTATCAGTCGTGGGCCTTTACCTTTAGAACAGGTTCTAAATGGGTCTATATTATATTCTTGAAAGCCGACAATATCGAAGCTGGTATTGTCGACACGAGAATAGCAAAAGCACACAACATCGAACGTGTAAACGGAAATCTCTGTAAGGGGATTAAACCTGTTAGGGTAGGTTTTTTTTGTTGTTTTTATAAGTTCGATGCTTGAAGACATCGACCATATGGTGTCGACCATATGGTGTTTGATGTTTTCAAACGTTGATCTTATAATATAGACCCATTCTAAATATCCAATGCTTTGCTCGGCACAGGGGTGTAGTCAGAAATTTATATTTTGAAAAATAAAAAGTAGATTTTTTTCAAATAATAACACTTTATTTCTCAGAATATTTTGAGTCACTTGTCCTATAAAAAGCAAGAAATCACGGCTCAAATTCACATTATAAAAATAGAGTGCATGTACTCAGAATGAATCACATAGTCACAGACATATCTTGGATACTGTGCAGATCCATTACAGTGATATCCTGCTTAACTATGCTGATTTATGTACAGGCTTAGGAAGTCTGCTAGGTGAGGTTTGCATACAGATTAAAGCTGATGTGATGCCAGTGGTATATCTTAAGTACTGGTAACTCTCAAGAGTGAAGTACAGCTGGAGGTTAGTTGTTAAAATGATTAAAGTGAACAGAATGGGGGAATAGTATGTTTATTGATGTGAAGTGATGCATTGTTTACATTTGTACTGATTTGCAAAGTCTGACTAGAATGATTAAAACAGTCTCAAAAACACACAAAATAAAAACTGGATATAAAAACAAAAAGAAAAAGCAAAGTCCAAAGGACAACACCACAACCAAACGTAATATTCAAACTATGTTTAATACAATGTTAGCACTTTTGTTTTTAAACTTTAAAAACTTCTTCAAACATAGTTTTAACCACAGAATACTTCTTAAATATCAAAGAGAGGCAAGTCATGTGATCACTACTCCCAGATGAAAAATTTTAAGATTTAAAGACTTAAAGAAGAAAAATTTAAAGACTTAAAGATTTAAAGACATATCCTCATACCATGTATATACTTAAGCAGGTTATGTTTAAAAACTGCAAGCAATAATAAGCTATGAAAGGATCAGCACGATAAACCTAAGAAAGTTCAGACAGCCTATATATGTTGTCTAAGTAGTTTTAAAATATATTCCTATCTAAATACATGTATTCTACTCATAAAGTTAAAAATAAATAAATAAAAACCTTTAAGAAGTATTCTATGTTTATAACTGGTGTCTGAAGAAGTTTTTAAAGTTTAAAAACAAAAGCACTAACATCATATTAAAATTGGTTTGAATATTAAGTTTGGCTGTGTTGTTGTCCTTTGGACTCGGCTTTTGCTTTTTGTTTTTATGATTAAAACAGTATTATCTTTCTTACTACCAAGAAAGTGTTCTCAATAATGCCAAATGCTAAATTATTTTTTCTGCTAGAGGCAAAGCAGGATTCCTGCACATAAACATTGATGTTGTGTATATTTAGTATTACATTAGGAATGTACAGATTCTTCGGAACATTGTTTGGCATTCTGACAGCATCACAGTTATTACAAAGAGCTGTTACACATGTTAATTGACTTGGAAGGTTTTGTAAACTTAAGTCATTATCTGTTAGTGTGGAATGAGACAAAAAGACCATAGCAAGAAGAAGATGCAACTGCTGAATAGATTAATACAGCATATTTTCATGTTAAATAAGGGCAAAAATAAAATAAAATGGAAATGTTTGAAAACATAGATCATGTTCTAATGTCAAGTATAAAAGCAGATGCAGATAAAGCCAGATCAGCTGTACAAATGCCAAGGCTAGTAGACAAACAGATGTTACTGAGGTTTCTAGGAAATATACAATATCTTGTAAAATCTACACCTAATATATCTGAGATAGCTATGTTTGCAACAAAGTTGCAGGAGGAAGCCATTACCTAGAAATGGAGCTACAAATAATAAATAAGTTTTGAAATGTTCAAGAAGCTACTTAACACATTTGCCAGTATTAAGATACTGTAATAGGTTCATAGCTGTGAATAAGCCAGTTATATTGCAAGTAGCAGCAAATCAGAATGGTATAGGAGCTGTGATATTGCAAGAGAAGAGATCATTTATCTGTTTGTCAAGAATTTTCATGGGAATACAAAATATAGAAAAAAAAAGAACTGTTAGTGACAGTGTGTTGATGTGAGAAATTCCATGAATATGTGTATGGTAAGGATCTTTGGTAAGAAACTTCAAGTGGAAATGCACCATAAAGCATTCCATAGCATATTCAGAGAGTTTTGTGAAGGGCATTTCTTAGACAGTTGTCATTTAGTTAATTTAGAAAACTATGATCTGAAAGTGAAATACAGGCCAGCAATGTATTGCATATGCTAAGCAAAGATATTTACAAAAGATGCATGAGAGTTGCTAGAAGAAGAATTAGAAATACTTTGCATAATACTACTTTTGCTGATGATAGAAGAAAAAGTGAAATAATTTTATAGATGAAATAAAATCGACTTCGATACCTATCTACTAAAAGATGTTACTTTGAAAGTACAACCTGAGCAGAAACCATGCTTAGGGACAGAAATTTAGTCTTATTTTTTCTTTATAGGAAACCACATTCTATCTTGTGTAATAAATAAAACTGTAATGCTAGAGAGCTTGGTTCACTACTTATCTCAGAACTTGTTTCCTACACCGACATTACAGGATATTTAACTTATTACACACCTCCATGTTTCCCATATTTCGATAACAATCTTTTTGAAAGGTGCTCCTCTGATGTTTTTATTCATGTGGTCACACCCAGCCTTGCTAGCACTTGCCCAGTCTAAGAAATATATGTTTTGCACAAGCAATTAAACATATGCTTTCCAGACTGATTATGCTTTCTTTGTTATAAAAAAGAAATAAAAAATAACTTATTGTACAGATTTACATTAGTAAATTTGTATATTGTTCAAGTCAGCTTCTTCCAGATTTGAGTTTTTGTCTTTTTTTTTCCCTTTTGGTGAGACATCGTATATTTCTTTTTTCTCTCCTTCACATTTTAACAGAAATATTTACATTCATCTATACGTTTTGGTTTGCAGTCATCCATAATATATCATGCCCTACTCGTGTTGCATTTGTTAAATCTGCTGATGATCAGATACCTCAGAAAGGTGTGCACTACATGGGTATACCTTCTCATATATCATACATGCTGCAGGTGAGCTAGCAACTATTTACATGACAGGTACTGTTGGGTTTAGGACCATCACACACTCTCAATAATTGTTTGCTGCAGAACATCTCTAGATAGTGTTTATGTTAAGAACTGGGGGGTACAAGGAACAGTAAAGGAGAAATCTGGTGAAGACATGAGTCATGCAAGTTTATTGTGGTATTCCATAGCAAATGACTAGAATATGAACAATGACCTTGCGGTCTTGGAAGCTTATGTGCATACGGTTAGCATGGATGGGAGAACTTATGCCGTACCATAAAAATGTACTTGCACCATTCCTTGAAGTTCATGACATACATTTAACAGGCTATAAGTTGTAATTTACATAAGCTTGTCACGGTGTGCACTTCTGATGACCACACAAGGCTGGGTAAGAAAACTGGAGAGTTTGGCAGTAGTTAAGCCTTTTTGGAGTGAGACATCAGCTGGCTGGATTGGAACTGATGGCAACAGAGTAGGAAAATGAAATAGAGGCATATGTCATACCTGGCAAAGGCTACTAGGATCAGGATGAAAGGAAAACATCAGCAAAAAGAATGACTAGGTGTGTTCTTCAGCAGATAGAGTCCTGGATCAAAGAGGTGACACTTTCACTCTACAGGCCTTTGGTGGGACCACTCATTAAATACCGTGTGTATTTCCTAAGGACATGCATGGAAAAGGGCATCAGGATGCGGAAAGGAATCAGGAGGATCAGTGGGATGTAGAGAAAGGAATATGATCAAATTGTAGAGGAGATAAAAGGCTAAGGCCAGAAGATATGCGGAGATATGATATTGGTGCATACAAGGTTTAGGCTAGAGGTGAGTTACAAAGTTAAGGCACTTAAAAGCCCAAACAAGATTGGCTTATTATTGCCTCCTGAAATGAGGCAGATATAATTTAATATAACATAATGTAGTGATGCTGTCCATATTCAAAAATATAAGAGCTGGATTTAGTAAGGATTTATGCATCTGTAAATAACGTCAGAGTTTTGCAGCTGTGTCTGCCTCAGAATTTCTTCTGCTTTCGGTGAAATGGGAATGCATTTGCCCAAACACAAACTGTTCCTGCATGTTCCATTACCTTACATACCCCCATCCCACTTTTAAGATTTTTTATGTATGTCTTGGCTGTTGTAGTATTCTAGCCATTATCCATATCTCAGGAACTCTGTCTACCCCCAGGCCAACATATCTGGCATGTGTGTGTGTGTGTGTGTGTGTGTGTGTGTGTGTGTGTGTGTGTGTGTGTGTGTGTGTGTGTGTGTGTGTGTGTGTGTGTGTGTGTGTGTGTGTGTATGGATAGTGTGAATGGTACCAAAGTAATGAATCATCCATCCTACAGCTGGCTGTCAGGAAAGTAGCTTTTCTCTTCTTGGTAGTCTGACATACATGCATACTGCAGTACAAGCCTAGTGTCATATCTGTGCTTCCATGCATAAATCTTACCACTACTAAATGCATAGCACTGCATGAAAGAGCATGTACCTGTGTCAGTCATTCCAGTGTACTTGATGTTTCTCACCTAGCCTCCACCAGACATCCCCAGTTCTAATGCCCATGCAGTCCCACACACTGGGATAGATGATCTGGTGCTGGCCAGTCACTCCCAGGCTGGCTCTTCCCATGTCCTCTGACAGTTAATTGAACCTAGGTAATTTCAGTCTTAGCCAAGACTTCATCTTTTTACTCTACAGAACCACCTCCTATTGTTAATATGATGTGATTCTCCTTCTTCATAAGTCTTTTTGGGTACCCCCTTCATTCACAAACATATTCACCAAGAAAAATAAACCAAAAGCAAAAAATAACTTTGCAAACATTCTGCCACAAGAACAAGCAGCAGCAACCAAGTTTCCACATTTTTATTTTTTTAATTTTTATTAGAAGTTAAGTACTTTTATCCCTAAGGTACTGGGAGTTCATCAGAACTAAATTACACACATCCCTCCTCCCTTTTAAAGGCAAAACAACTATTCATAACCCATTAATTGATTAATCAGTCATTAAATATTTGAAATATAAAATTGCATTACATTATCTACAAACTGCAGGCTTCAATGGCTTAAGAAATATACTCAACTATGTTAATACAGGATAAATACTGAAAAATCTAAAAAACTTACATAATTCAAAATGTACTAAAATCCTGCCCTGTATGTTAAATAAATATATGTATTCACTGAAAAATAATTTGGCCAGTGTTTTGACACTGAACACTAATCAGCATCAATTGAATAAGATATAATCCACGATAGCCTCTTTTACGAAACCTAGACTTTGAAAACTCTATTTCAACTTGCAAGTCTGCTTCTTCAGAAACTGTCCTGGCTAATCACAACATTTGGCCTTTTGCCAAACTATGTTTGTTTGAACAGATGCCAACTTTCAAAATGCAAGTAACTATTGGAATATGTTATGTAGGCTTTCTGTATAACTTAGATTACATTTTCTCAAATTAAAATCTTTCGCCAATAAGACATCCAAGGCAATATTCTCACTACTCTCAACAAAAAATGGTAAGTGAAAGACAAGAATGTGGTGCTGTCATTCAAGTAGCCTATACAATCTTTTAACTCAACCTCATCCCCTTTCCAGATTATAAAAATATCATCCAAAAATCTAAGCTAGGTGGCAAGATACCTCTGCTCCCAAAACCACATTATGATGTCTGCATATAGCAGCTGGCAGAAACAGGGTCCATTGCAACACCATTAACTTGTTTGAAGTACTCTCCCTTGAAAAACACATAATTGTTGCTCAAAATAATTTCCTTAAACTGAGATATCATGTTTACCTTAACATTATCAAAACTGTTGTGGGCACAAATTCATAAAGAAATACGCAGCTTCTCAGCGCTTCTGTGGATCACTAGTGATATCTGCTTTGCTTACTGTACTTATTTCCTTGTTTCACTTGAAAGAAAGTTACTGTTTGTCATTTTTGCATTTACGTTACCTGTAACACATTGCACTTAAGTTACCTGGCACTTGCTCACTAAAGCAATTATATAAGTCAGCACTAAAAATTAAAAGCACTACACCCTCACTCCCCACTGGCCCTTGTTGTCAATTATTAAGGAATTCCCAATATTATTCTAGCATGTCCAAAGGTCAGTTGTCAATCTCCTCTCCGGTCCAGCTGGTGAATCTGGGAATCTTGAGGCAATGTTACAACTGCCTCATGTACACAGACAACCCTCTCCTCCTCCCAACAAGTTCCAACACATGTGAGAGATTCAACCATATAGCCAAACTGGAGGCTAACCTCTCTCAACTCAGTACTGGCATAACCAGTCAGGAGGAGAAGGAAACCACACTCACTACAATTCCAGTCTCACATAGACCTACCACGACAGCAAACCAAACACATAATCACACAAAAACATACTCGGATGCTCTAAATAAAGATCTGCCTAAGCAGCAGAGACCTCCAAAGCAGACACCCAAGCAACCGCTACCCCAAAACAAAACACGTGCAACACATATCTCACAAAGCCAGTGTGCCGAACAGTCACAGCCCTTAAGACTAAACAACACACCTGATGCACTTGTAATAGGTGACTCTATCGTCAGGCACACTGACGTCCCACTCACCAGGCTGAACAAGGAGAGGGTCACGGTGAGCAGCCTGTCAGGCGCTAGGATCCGCCACATAACACAAGCACTCAGGTCACTCCAAGGCAAGTACAAATATGACTCAGTCATTGTCCATGCTGGTGTGAATGACCTGAGATGTACCTCCCTGGACTACATGAAAAGAGACATAAAGGAGCTCTCTGAGCATGTAGCCCAGGCCGGTATGACCCTGACCTTGAGTAGCATCTTACCCTCACCAAGAATGATGCCACAATATGAAGACAAGATGATCAATTTCAACAATTGGCTTAAGTACTGGTGTCATTCAAAGGGGATCCAATGCCTGTCAGCTTGGGATGATATGCTCGACAAGCCACGATGCTTCGCTAGGGATGGCTTGCACCTGTCACCCCTGGGCTTTCGGATATTGGCAAAGGCTCTTGCTACCCCCATAGTGCCTTTTTTAGGCAAGGCTCAAAAGACAAACCCACCTCCATAGGTATCACAAGGGATAAGAAACTAAGAGTAATGCTACTCAATGCCAGAAGTCTAAACCTCAAGATGCACGCACTCGAAACTCTCCTTAGCATGCAGAACATTGATATCTGTGCAGTAACAGAAATCTGGTTCAGGGCTCCCGAGAGCACCCCAGCACTACCAGGTTATACCTCATACCATGCTTTTCGGCCCCAAAACTTGGACCGAACCACAAAAGGAGGGGGAGTATCGATATTCATCAAAGATACCCACACCTCCAGGTTGGTGGCAAAGCATGAAGCATCAGAGACTATCCATGTGCAACTAACAGTGGGTAAAACTGCCTTTCAGTTTATAGCCTGCTACAGACCACCCTCCCAAACCCAGGAACCCCACTCGGCCTTCCTGAGAACACTGGAAAATATGAAGGTCTCTGCAAACACCATTATATTGGGCGACTTCAACTACCCAAACATAGACTGGGAGCATTACTCTAGCACCAACACCCTAGCCCAAAGGTTCCTAGAATTTATAAACTCAAATGCTATGGAACAACTTGTTACCACTCCCACAAGAGGGGAAAACATACTGGACCTGATCATCACCAACATGGGGACTCTATGCTCCAGACCAGAAGTGTATCCCTCACTGGTAAGATCAGACCATAAACTAATCTCACTGGATATTCACATCCCGACCCCACCCCCTGCCCAGAAAACCACAGTGAAAAACTTCTCTAAAGCAAATTTCACACTCCTCAAAACTGAGGTGGAATCCTTCAAAGCCCCGGACCTGTGGAAAATACAGCCCAGACCGCAGAATACTTTATAAACGCATTCTATGAACACCTTCAGGAATGCATGGATCATGCGATCCCAAATAAAACCAAGACCCAATCCTCCAAAGGCAGATGTCCTGTCTGGTGGACCCCAGCCATAAACAAACTATACAATAGAAGGAGGAAGCTACTAAATGATAGAGCAAAATCCCAAAAAGGGAAGGCATCACTGATCAGTATTAGCAAAAACTACGGGCACTCATAAAATTGTCTAAGGCCAGCTTCGAGAGAAAAATTGCACAGGACACTAAGGATAATCACAAGGCTTTCTTTAGTTATGTTAGGAACCTGGGTGGTAATTCCCAGATATGCTCAGAATTAGTCCAAAATGACAAAAATACCCTGAACCCACAGACATTGCCAACATCCTAGCTGACAGGTTCAGCGCAAACTTCTCCCCCCCCCGCCCACCAAAAGGGCAAATATCTATCCCAGCAGAGTGCTGCCCCCCTGACATCTCAGATGCTCAGGTAAGAGCCGCCTCTCCAAAGCAAAAAACACAGCATCAATGGGACCAGACGGTGTCCCGGGCTGCATCCTACATGAACTCCAAGAGGAGCTAAACCCAAACATAAAACTACTGTTCAATCTCAGCCTTACTACAGGATATGTGCCCAAAGAGTGGCGCACAGCAACAGTGGTCCCTCTCCATAAAGGTGGTGCCTCAACGGATCCTGGAAACTATCGCCCCATAAGCCTGACTAGCTTGGTCTGCAAAGCTATGGAAAGGATCATCATGGACCTCATAAATAAAGATATTGGGGACCTACAGACACTGGATCCTACCCAGTTCGGCTTTGTTAAACCTGGTTGATTTCTTTGAAACAGTCACCAAGTCCATTGACGAGGGGAAGGTGGTCCACACAGCCTACCTGGACCTCGCAAAAGCCTTTGATACAATACCCCACTCTGGCATTATAGATAGGCTCACCAGCTTAAATATAAACCCCTATGACACTAGATGGATTGCAAACTGGCTCAAGGACAGAACCCACATGGTTAGAATTGCTGTAGCCATGTCAGACTCCAAACCAGTTACAAGTGGTGTCCCACAAGGCTCAGTCCTGGGACCTCTCTTGTTTGGTATATATTTCTCGGAGGTACAGGCCAACACAGAAGGACTGTGGCTGACCAAGTTCGCAGATGACTGCAAACTGGGTGCCATAATCGACTCTCCAGCCGACACAAGCATCCTCCAAAAGGGCCTCATAGAAACAGACAACTGGTGCCAGAGCCATGGCCTCAAGCTAAATGCCAAAAAGTGTATAGTCATCCCCTTTGGCAAAAACAAAGTTCCCACAAATTAACACATAGGTGGTAATCCATTAAGTACAGAAGAAGTAATTAGGGACCTGGGGACCCAAGTTGATAGCAATCTCTCATTTGACAACCACGTGGCCAAAGTGGTTAGAAAAACATTTTATATAGCCCACCTAATCATGAAGGGATTCACATCTAGATCAGGGAGGTCATCGTGCCTCTTTACTCATCCCTCATCAGGCCCATAATTGAGTACAATGCCCCTTTGGGATGTACCTTACCAGACACCTGCAGCAACTGGAAAGACCCCAAAAGTACCTCACCAAGAGGATCAAAGGGCTCAAACAGATGCCATATGCTGCCCGGTTAAAGAAACTCCAGCTCTACTCAGTGGCATACCGCCTGTTCAGAGGCGATCTGTGCCTGACGCATAAAGCCATGTCCAACCCGGAATTAATGGACATGCTGCACCTCAGAAAATCCAAATCCCATTGAGCTACGCCGAGAGACTTGAACCTCAGCACTGAAATAAATAGGACATGCTGGAGGGACAGATTCATAACCCAGAGGCTCCCTTCACTCTGGAATAAAATCCCAATCCAGGTTTGGCAGAGTCCCTCATTGACTCTCTTCAAGAGGAATCTTGATGAGTGGATGGGAGATCGTAGGTTTACCCTGGGTATCATTTCTGTGTCACTGTTAGACAGAGACACAGTATACTAACCTCGAAAAAGGGCATAGCAAAATAAATTTAAAATGGGTGGTGAAAGCCAAACACATTCTGGCTAGGCTTATAAATGCCCTAGGGCAGATAGCCTAGTATGAACCTATGAACCTATGAACAGCATGTGGGATACAAGAAAACAAATCATCGATATCTGTAGTGATCAGAAACCAGTTTTCATGAAAAAAAAAATCTGGTCTGAAGTTACTTTAAAAATCCCACAAATCTTTTAAAACATACTGAAAAGGTGACTACAGACCCTTAATATTCCGATCAACAAACACAGCCAGGGGGTGAGTCTTGGAGTTGTTTCAGCATAACTGATAGAGTGCAACCTAGACCCTAAATATCTTCTCTGTGATTTTTAAATGCATAACCCACAGCAAGGTGCTAAACACATGCAAGATGGCAGTCCTTCCTTAATAAATGTATGCCTTTTTTCTTCTCTAAGCAGCAAAATTGTGCTTCATGTACATTTAAGCAGAGATAAACTTGCCAGAATGTCACAGATGCTGTTACAAATTCTTGCTTTCCATTTGTATAACACACTTATGAACCAGTAAAATATGTTTGCCTAAATATCAAAATTTTATCATTCTGACAGATGCATAACACTGTAAACATTTTAAACACTGCAAGTAAAACTGAAGCATGCATTTGTTGTACGTCACTGGTACATTAAACTTTTGAAGTCAAAAAGCAGCTTCCATGAGTCAAGCTTCACCACAGCTGCTGATAACCGATTGTATTGCAAAGTGTTTCATAAGGCTCCTATTGAAATCTCAAGACACACATTGCCAAATTCCATAAGATCAAAAAAGACCAATAATACAGAAGTACAAAAATCAAGCATTGCTCTTCTCCTTAACGTGTTGTAATGTAACTTAAACTGTGATTTGCTCTAACACAGGCATGACCTAAAGCATTTATTAATGGCAATTGCTTTTAAATTAAATTTAAATTAATGCAGAGTTATATCCATGCACTATATCAGTTATCCCACAAAAAAACTCTCCCATCAGATTTAGTCTGCCTAAGCCCACCTCCCTACATGCAACACTTACAGAATAGTTTTCTATATATTTGGTGTACTGCAAGATAATAGGTTGTGCGAGCAGTTTTGCCCACTTTCAGGGTATTGCTCTCTTCTAAGCTGTTGTGTGATTATGGACTTTAGTATATTTAAAAGTTACAGTCTCCACAAATGTTAGGGCTTGCACACTACAAAATAACACTTTGTCACCTACAGGTTCATTAGGTGTGTTATTCTACAAGCTAACAGTTTTGAGTTTGGTGTTGGTAGGCCGTGCATCGACTTTTCATACAGAATCCACTGAAAGCTAAGTGACCAATATTACTTATCCTGTCCAAATGTGCTCTTCTGATACTAGTCCAAGAGTCTCCAACTATGATACTACAGATACTTGTGCATTTAAAATTTAAAACACAGCATTAAATGTTCACAGCAGTAAGGCTTCTTCAGTTACACCTCTGTCAAAATAAAAGTTAATTTCTCTTTGCATTTCACACACTATTTTCTCACTAGCTTCTCTGAGAGAGTGTAAATGAGCATGAATTCAAATAACTTATAAAAGCTTAATAAATGCAAGAAGCAAATCATAAAATTAAAAGGATATGTTATGCTTCATTCTCATGATGAAACACTAGCAGGCATGAGTAAATTCCAGTACAAAACCATATCTTAATCATAAATTATTGCTATAATAATAATAATTGGTACAAAAGGGAAATCTGATCATGAAATGTGGGACAAAGGTAATGCTAGGACCAATACAGAAGTCATGCTTATTCTCTGTACGCTATTACTTTGACAGTCATGATTTACTGTATTAGAATAATGAAAGGAGTGATTCCTTTACAGTGTTTCTACAAGTAGATGATTGTTTTGTAGAGGAGATCTGGTCTGAAAAAGAAGTAACACAGAGTTTTCGAACAGCTGGTAACTTGAAAGAATACCGAGGCTTTTACAAAGTCATTGATAATAGAATGATGGCAGACAACTAACACAGATATTTTGACAGGCTTAGCAGAAGACTACATATGATGGAGAAAGCATGAGGTCGGCAGTTTGTGGGATGGTTCATATTTATGGTATCCAGTACCAAAGAATGTCAACTGTAATAAAGTAAGACACTAATCAACCAGTGCTAAACATTTGTTGTAATAACAAGAGTAGGATGTGGTTTGGGTGATTTTGTGTGTGTGTGTGTGTGTGTGTGTGTGTGTGTGTGTGTGTGTGTGTGTGTGTGTGTGTGTGTGTGTATGTGTGTGTGTGTTTGTGTGTGTGCCTGAGTGTGCATGTGTGGATTGAGTCTTAGGGATAGCAAAGCTGCATGCAGAAGGACAAGCATTGTGGGCATCAGGCAGATATAAAAAGTGAACAGGGGAGGCAGAGTTGGAAGGATTTCTGAACACCTGCATAGGTACCGTTAAGGAGTGCCACAGAACTCACGTGCAGGATGTACACTGAAGATTGGACTAATGGCAAGCTAAATACTCTATTATAAAAAGGGTCTATATTACAACGTCGAACTAAAATAAGTTTGAACGTTGTAATATCGAACCCTAAAGTCTGAAATTCAAAAATAGCGAAGCCACAGCATATCAATTTTTTCCCAGGGAAAAAAATCGGTGGGCCGTTTTCAGGGCTTTGCTATTTCCTCCACTGTGGTGAGATCTTGGAGTTGGTATAATTAAGTAGGGCAGGTGTAGGGGTCTGTGGGGGGGGCAAAGCCCCCCACTTTAGTTTAAGGTTTAATTTTTTTTTTTATCACGTAACAGAGATTTTTTTCCCTGGGAAAAAAAACTGCTGTTCTGTGTTTTCATTATTGTTGGGTTTCGGACTTCAGGGTTCGATATTACAACGTTCGAACTTATGTTAGTTTGATGTTGTGATATAGACCCTATAAAAAGTGTCATACTGTCAATAGACCAGCTCAGACAGTGGAAGGGTACAGAACTGAGATTCCAAAATAAAGCATGCTTGTCCACACTGTGAAAGTAGTACAAACAACCAAACCATGATCATATGATGTACTTTGTCTTTAAAAGAAGTATATTCTACATTGATCTGTATACCGATGAAGTCTATTTTCATCATTTAGTCAAAAGTGTTAAATATTAAACTGTTTCTTTCTACTACTTGGATTGCAGACCAGAGTGTATTATTCTGGATTCTTGGTTTTATATAAAATGCTTTGTAGTGTGTCACTGACTTTGTAGGGTGCAGAACTGGAAAGAAATAGAAGCATAGCAACAGGGCTGACTCTAGCACAGGGCAACCTAGGCAATGCCTAGGGCCTGATAATGGCTGGAGGCCCCATAAACATTAACACACATGCACACACACGCACATACTCTTTCACAGCCACATTCCCTAAACCTGATTACCTGAGTACTTACATTTTGACATGTTACAAAATCTCCAGGAACTTTATTTCATTGGCTTTAATGTAGAGTCAGTGAAACAGACTTCCTGTTATAGCACATCAAAGCAGTAGTGTGCCTGCCCCTTGTCCCAGTGAGAATCCCTCCATCCAATTTTTGACCTGTTGAATTTCAGAATCTGCTTTGACTTGAATGACTGATTTGACCATTGTTGAGAACAAGACCGAGGTCAGAATTTTTTTTCAGTCATTCAGTAATACCTTTTTTAAATCTGAGGACTGCAGGCATTTAGTCACATTTTTTTTTAAATCTGTTTGTTAGACCTGGTAAACCCTACTCTTCGGGAGCAGGGTCACACAGTAGAGAGCTGGAGGTAGAAAGAGTCAAACCCTGTACCACTGACTCCAAAGAGCAACTTATTAAGAGCTCAGATCCTTAATCACCTGCACTGACACACATTAACTTCTTCATTTTCTGGTAAATCACTGAGGATTATAGTCAGTCAGTAATGCCAGTCATTAGAATTGCATAGTACCTGTTTAGAAAATACAAGCACATCAACACCTGCCGTGCTGTCAGTTTTTTAAGTGAATTACAGTTGTCTGGCACTTAAGGCTCTGAGTTGCTAAGGAACTGCTTCTTGTTATCAGAAGCACAGGGTTTAAATCTTTTCACCTCTACTTTCCTACTGTGCAACCAGAAGAGGAGCATTTTGTTTTGTGGGCTTACCTGGTTAGCAAATGGATAACATAAGAGATAAAATATGTCCTCTCATTATTTTAGGCTATGCCCAGAATTTTTAAATAACAAAGCTAAGAAATATTTTGGCCTGCTCCTCATAAATGTTGTGGCTTTCTGCCAAGTTATCACTAAATAATGAAAGACATATGAGTTTCAGACATTTTATCCTTCAGAAAATGGTTACCAATGCAAAGACTGTCAATGTAGCAACTTTCTATGTATATAAGAGAAATATATAAAATTTGTTCTTGATTTTGAGTCTTTAATTCTTGAGCTTAGAAGCTGATGGGGTATGGGGAGAGTGATCACTTGCACTAAATTATTCTCACAACAGCAAGCTGAAATACACTTTTCAGTCATTATTTATTCGTTCATTCATTTCATCATAAACAAATATCAGGTGTGTATGCAGTCATACAAGGCAGTTGTAATTTATGGCCACATATGCGTGTGTGTGTGTGTGTGTGTGTGTGTGTGTGTGTGTGTGTGTGTGTGTGTGTGTTTATCAATACCTGGTTATTGCATCCCATAGTAGTTACAGTGTCAATGAAGGAATCAGTTGTAGAAAACATGAATATCATCATACAAACCATGTTGTTTTGAGTATGAGCTTGGATTTCTTGTTTTGTTGACAGTGTGTTTATTATCTGGTTGTGACTAAACTGGACATCATGAAGTCTACTAGTTTAGTGTTAATGTGTTAACTATGAATACTTTCTAATCGAGCTTGATTTTTGCAGCCATGTGGGTTTGAAATGTTCTGTGTTGGGTTGTAACAGGTTTGTCTAATACTTAATGTGGATGAGTAAGGCTATGAATTGTTACTGAGATGCTTCCTGTAGTGCAAGGTTTGATTTCCTCAGCCTTCACTTGCCTACAGTGTGACTCTGTTCAAGTCACTAACAGACAGTGTTCCTTGCATGCCACTGCAAAGTGACACTTGTGTCCAGTGGGCTGTCCTAGGCCGGCAGCAAATGCTTTACACTTTAGCCCTTTGAATTCCTGCATGTATCACGTAACTATTAATTAGGATTTCACTATATGCTGTTTCACTATGAATTCTAGCTTGAAGTTTAATATGTTGCCAGATGCATTTTCAATAAATGTGATTTCAAGAGGAGAGAAGTTTACTGTCATTCATGCAGAGTCTATTTTCAAGGTAAGAATGTTTTGTTTTATTTAGCAAATGTCTGCCAGTGTTTTTGCTCCAAAATTTGAAGCAAATGTTTTAAATTAAATCCAAATCTTAGCGATCATTGTGAAAGTAAAACAGAAAATCTGCACACTGACAGTTTGAACAGTGTTTTATGGAAACTTGGGAAAGACAGACAACTGTAATGGGATATTAGTATAATGGGGCCCCAGTCCAGTACTCTGCCTAGGGACCCATTTGACCTTGGTCTGTCTCTGCATAGCAATAGGAAAATATATTTAGATATCTTCAGATTTGGTAAAGAGATAATGGGTGGGGTTACTGAGCACTGTCATTAAAATATGCCAAACAGAAAATGCTGATTTTATGAAGTGTTTGATAGAAAAAAACTAGGCAAAAAAGAAAATACTGTTAAGGGAATATAAGGCTAATTAATTGGTAAACATTGCCATCTTGTGGATAACAAGAGTCTGCAAATAGTTAAAGAGAAAATTTTCCCTTAAAATAGGGGCTATTGCTCCTGGTCTGGAGTCTCTATCTTTTAATGCAGACAGACGCTATTAATAATCCATGCTAATCTGTATATTACAAGTCATATGTAAGATAAAGGACGCTACGGATTATAATCTCTGTTGTGTGTGTAGGAGCTAGAAAACAAAAATAAAGGACGGCCTATATTAGAAGACTGGGTAAAATATAGATTTTGGATGGAAATATGGGGCTGAAGGAAATGGCAACAATACATTTGGAGTATTACATGTATAAATAGGAAATTACATGTATAAATAGGAAATAACATGAAAACAAGCAGCACCATTTCAACAACTATTGTGTAGCACAGGGTACATTACCAAATACTATGCATTATGGTTTGTAAGGCAGCAGAGAAATTAAACATAATTCATTTTATGTCTTGGAAGTTACCTAGTACTATTAAATTCAATGTAATATTTGAGCTCCATATTGAAATAACTATGAGTTATAGAGATACACTAGAAGAAACCTGCTCACCCAGAGGTTACTGGACTTTGTCCACACAAATGCTCTGTAACAGACAGTCACCACCCCCACTAGGGGCTTTAATGTTCTGGACATAGTACTCACCAACATGGGGGGGGGGGTCACTGTATTTCTCCATTTGTGGTGCCCTCCCTGGTAGGTAAGACCACAAATCAGTCTTGTTTGAAGTAAGTACTGGAACTAAACCCCTCACAGAAACAAAAATTATAAAAAATCTTTACCAAAGCTAACGACAGCCTACTAATCAGTGGCATAAAAAGCTTCATACCACCCACAATCACAGACACCAATGATCACTATGCAGAAGTGTATGCAAATGCCCTGTACAAACACTTAAGCGAATACAGAAACTCTGCTGTACATGACCGGATCAAAACCAGGCCTTCCCATAAAAACAAGCCATTGTGGTGGACTTCAAGTATAAAAAGATTATATAACAAGAGAAAGAAACTGTTGTCCAAAAGCAAGAGGGGTATCACTATGCAGAAAATCAGAAAGCTTGAAAGTCTTCTAAAGCAAATTTTAAACTAAAATTGCATTACTAGCCAAGGATAATCATGAGGCATTCTTTAACTAAGTCGACAGGAATGCCCAGTTATGTGCCGACCTGGTTGTAGATGGAATCACTTATACTACATTGGAAGATATTACCAAACTGCTAGCTGACAAATTCAGTGCAAAGTTCACTCCCCTACCCCACCTACCATATCCCAAAGCATAACACCTGACACCAGCCCTCTACCTAGTATCTCTAGAGAACAGGTAATCTCTGGACTCTCCAAGGCCAAAATCATGGCTTCAGTGGGATGAAATAAATTTCCCAGGTTGCTTACTAAATGCTCTAAAACAAGACCTAGTTGGACCCACTTGGTGTTCTTTTTAATCATAGCTTGAGAACTGGCTATGTTCCTGCAGAATGGAGAACAGCAAGAGTAATTGCCCTGCACAAAGAGAGTCTATCAACTGTCTCTGGGAACTACAGGCTCATAAGTCTAACCAGCCTCACCTCATCTACAAGCCCATGGAAAGAGTTATCATGGATCATGGACCTTGTCAACAAGGACATAGACAACCTCCATATGCTAGACCCAACCCAGTTTGGCTTTGTTAAGGGTAGATTATGCTTATTAAACCTGGTGGACTTTCTTGAGAATGTCACCAAAGCCATGGATGAAGGTAAGACAGTGCACACAGCCTATGTCAACCTTGCTAAGGCTTTTGACACAATTCCCCACTATGGCATCATTAAGAAACTTATGTTACTAGAAGGGTAGCCAATTGGCTCACTGACAGAACACACACTGTCAAAATTGGTAACTCTACCTCCACCAGTAGACCTGTCACTAGTGGAGTACCACAGGGGTCTGTGCTGACCACCTTACTGTTTGACATCTATTTCTCAGAAGTCCAGGCCAAAGTAAGCCACTTTTGGCTCACCAAGTTCACTAATGATTGCAAAATAGGAGCAATCATTGTGTCCCCCAAGTATGTCAACATATTACAAGAAGGGCTAACACAAACAAATTATTGGTGCCAAAGCTATGGTCTAAAATAAATGCAAAAAAAAAATACATTATTATTCCCTTTGGCAAAATGGAATTCCCTACAAATCACAGTATTGACAACATCCTCCTGAGTTCCGATCCATTGATGCCAGACTTGGGAACACAGGTTGATAACAATCTGAACTTTGACCACCAAGTTTCCACAGTGGTAAGGAAAGCCTTCTACATAGCACACCTCATCAAGTAGAATGTACCCTTTTGCACGTACCTCACAAGACACCTACAGCAGCTGGAGAGATTTCAGAGATTTTGCACTAAGAAAATACAGGGACTCCAAACCATGACCTACATGGACAGGCTGAAAGCCCTGTCACTTTACCTGTATCTTATAGGCTGCTCAGAGATGACTTGTTCCTGGCCTATAGGGCAATTGCCAACCCTACCTGAATGGAAATGCTGCACATTTGCAAGTCAAATGGCACAAGAGTCACTTGTTTTAGGGATCTTAACTTGGCTTGTGACATTAACAGAACATGCTAGAGAGACAGATACGTCTCCCAGAGACTGCTGCTCCTCTGGAATAGACTCCCTATTCACATAACACAGAGCTCCTCATTGACCCTATTCAAATACAACACAGATAATTGGATGGGAGACTGCAAATTCATTCCTGGGGTGGCACCCATATGCCTCATGGACAGGGGTAACCGGTGTTGATCACAGACCTGCTCTGTTCATAAATTCATTCTGCAAACTACCCAAATGGAGATACTTGGGATTAACATTGCTAGGCTTATAAAGGATCTAAGACCACTAGCCTAGTAACCTCCTATGAACCTATATTGTACTATATGCTGGTGCCTTACTTGTGTATCTACTATACCTCTGCATTTAAATGCGACTCTTCTCTGTATGCAATATATAATATCACTGTATTTGTAATTATGGACCATTGAATTTACAAATGCATATTGCCTATGGCTCCAGTCATGGGTAAACATGGTCCTCAGACCAAAATCACTCCCCCAACATACATAAAGTTCAGAAATGAAGAAAATTAACTTACTTTCTGTTTAATAGCTGTCAATATTAAGCAAACATCGAAAGTTAAGTCTTCCTACTCTTTTGGGTTTTAATATTTATTTATTTATTTACTTTATTTCACATTTGTTACTGTGGTGGTGGTGCTGCGGTAGCGTTGTCGCCTCACAGTAAGACGTTGTCCTGTTTGATTCTTAGCTAGAGTATCTTCTGTGTGGAGACATGCATGAATGGGCGTACCTTTGTTGAAGGCTGTGTGTCAGGGCCAGCAACTCGGCACGTAAAAATCTACTGCCAATCATTAGCGGACCAGAGTTCCGCTGTGGCGACCCCTAACCAGGAAAAGCCGAAAGACACAACAACAACAACTTTATTTCACATTTGTTAACTGGGTTAGTCCAACTCAGTTTGCAATCAAACCCATTTTCAGTGGAGACCTGAGGGGAAAAGCCCCAGCAAGCATAAGTAGAGATAAAGTGATAATATACAAATATTGAATAACAACCACAATACAAAATAATTGTAAAAAAGAAAAGGTTATTAACTATTTGCATTGCACTGGCATTAAGCCACTAAGTAAAATAGTTTTCTGTGTGTAAACTTGGAAAAACTTGTTAGAACAAAGGACTTCTGCAAACAAGTTCATTTCATTTTTAGTTGACTCTGATAATACAAAGTTGTATCAGTAACAGAGGTTGCAGACTTGGAAATATATTTGTAAACTTGACCCAGTCATCGTTACTGTCGGCTTAGACTTATTCCTTCATCAGACATATCATGTAACTAAAAAAAATCCAAGTCTAGGTATTCATTTCATAAATTTCTGACATCTGGGCTTATACCTCTCAACTGTCTAGATTTTTCAGACTTTTGCCTCATATTTTTGTCTGGTCCTCATAAAATTTGTGTTTTTCTGGCCTAGCAAATCACTGTGTATCAAAATCCGTAAATATTGACATATATTTGGGTATCAGACTTCATATCTTCCAGAAAAAAGAATGCTAACACAAATTCTGTTATTCAACAACTTTCGAAGTTTATGAGAGCAATGTTGAAAATCAGTCCCTGTTGTGGGGCATTGGAACCCCATTATTTTAGACTTTGTCCAGGTGTCTTGCATTAAGAGATTGAGAGGAATGTCTGGGCTGCCATTAGCTGTCACACAGGCTAGTAGTACTATCTGTATAGATACAGTAAATGACAGCTAAATGACATATGGGAAGAGACCTCTCAGAGTTCTTTTCAGCTCTTGACTTCTACTTCCTGATTATGGTAATGGTTCCCTTAGTACAGTAGTGTTTTTTCATAGCATATGTCCTGCCTAAATGATCTGACAGCTTTTCTAAAACTCACTCTGTCTGCCTACATAAACTGCTTGTATCTAGAAGTGCATAGCAAAAATCTCACCTTTTGAAGTAGTAAGATTTCATTTTTTACAGCATGGCTTAATATGAGACAACAAAACAACACTGACCTCTAGAGTTGAAATGGAATATTGCACCTACTGATGGAGCTCCTCCTTTGAGCTAGTGCAGATAAATGTAGCTATTAACCCATATATTTGCTTCAAGTAAGTAGCATTATTACAAATGTACAGTCTTTAAGAAGGACATATAAATGTGGCTAAACTCAATAAAAAACTACTTTGAATACTCCATTTCCCTTGGTGTTTCACTTCCCTCATTCTTTCAATAGTTGTATCAGTGCAGTCTCCTTCATTCGTACATCACCTTTGCTTTACTGGGCAAAACACGCATCTCCTTAATTAACTGCACATCCTTTGCATTAGCTGATGACTCAATGAGCTGATACGATGTAGAGTCTTTATTTTGATTATAAATGTATTTATTTACATTATATCTTTATTTATATATATTATTACATTAAGCCATCACCAGTACTGAGTTTCAATCATATGGAAGTAAATGGACTTGAAAATCCCATGGCATCTTTATCATATTTTAGTACCTGTGAGTGTGTGTGTGTGTGTGTGTGTGTGTGTGTGTGTGTGTGTGTGTGTGTGTTGTAATTTAGCTATTAAAATGCAGACTTGCTGCTTGTTTTGTTCTAGCTCTGTTGTGGCCAGACATTAGTCACTCTTCCTTTTTGGTATTATATTCCTCCATCCTTCCTCCTCCATTATGTCACCCATCCACTATCTACTACCTTAATCTACTTCCATTTTCAGATATATGACATATCTCCCCTCTATCTTGGCAGATTACCTCAGCTCACCAACTTTTGAATAACATTAAGATACAGTTTTTTTATGTCTACGATCTCCCAACACATTTTTTCATCTTTTCACATATTTTTTTGTCTTTTTTTAATACTCAGAATCTTCCAGCCCACTGCCTGTGCATGCATGTGAAGGTGGGTATTGTAGATGTGTGTGTGCATGTCTGCTGAGACATAGCCTAAATAGATGTTTCAGCAATGTGGTGAGCTCACACACACACAGGTCCAGGGCACCTATAGGATATGTATATATGCACGTGTATGTGTGTGTGTGTGTGTGTGTGTGGGGGGGTGTCCACTCCCTCATCCATGGGAATACTCAGTCATCGGTGGATCATTGGAACCATCCAGCACTTAACTAGTGGAAGGCATTCTGTGTTAGTGATGACCTATCCAGGATATTCCTGTGGCATGAGCTCCATGTCTACATCTGATGCTATTTGGTTTCACAATAAAGGGTGTGGCAAAAGTAATGGCACTATGTGTGCCAAACTTAGGCTGCTGCCACATGACAGCCCTTCATGCTGGACGCAGAAATTTAGTAGCCATGTGACACATCTGGCATGCATCCTGTGTGCACAGGAGGGCCAGTTGTACAAACTGTCAATGAAACTTGTCCATTAGGTCACACATATGGAACATGCAGTGCCTCATGTCATCTTGCATGCCATGTAAAACACGTACCATCTCAGCAAAGACTGAATTGTTTGTAGCCTGTGCCTCTGTGATGGCCCTGCTCATTCTGTGGGTAACAGACAGAGGCAGCGAGCTGAGAGGGGTGCTAATAACATGGCACCTATGACCACTTGAACTCTAACTGCTCCTTTCTTCTCAGAGCTCAGTGGAGCTGGCAGTAACCAAGAAAGACTAAGCTGTAGAGGGAATATGCCTTTCTGGCTTGATCTGTCTGAGACGTCCTGCCCTTCAGGGTCTACCTGAGTCTTTGAAGTGGGTTCCAAAGGCATAGAAGCCATGTCCCCTGACTGGGGTGGGAATCTGGATTCCACATGTCCTGTATCCTTTACAGACACCGTGCCCCTGACTAATTCTAGTTTTGATGGCTAGCCTTGTCAGTCTGAGTCTTTTCCAACATCAGGCAGGCAATGCTATAGCTAGAGTAGAGAAGCCTTATAAAATATCACCGGTAAAGACACCAAATAAAAATGCCCACATATGTGAGACCCATCAACAATACTTTAATCCTAGTGAATGAAAGCTATCTACCACATATAGTTGCAGAACATAATAAGACAGACCTTACCTTGCAGTGCTGGTCTTCTGTTTTGATGCTCTGATGTTCCTATACAACAAACGGATAAAACATATAGTGATATGCAGTACAGTGCAGATTTATTCAGTATGCATTAATGCAAAACATCAGCTACACACACCTGGGGCATTTCAAGTGGAGATTCCCAGGGTCCTCTGCAGTTCTGCTCCAAAGTGCAGCACTCTGCTGTGGCCCAGGAATGAGACTGACCTTCAAAGCAAGGAGACAATGAACTACTCCATTTCAGTTAATGGTGCTTTAGCTGGCAGACTGTGTCCCATCACTCTAAGCTCTCTGCCAGGTGGACAATATGCTGTTTAATAGCATATATCATGTTGGTGGCCAGAGTCCAACTTAACTGTTGTCTTTGTCCTGGCTGCTGACATTTTATATCACTGATCACATTCTGTCAGGCATGGCCATAATACCGACAGTCAGATTCATGGGTTCCTATTACGTGATCGCAGACACATTCTGTCAAATGCGTCGTGATTGAACATAAAAGAACAAAAAGGCAAAATAATGAAGTGGCTTTTAAGCAAATTCTTTCGCTGGGAAAGAATTTGCTTGGCCGCTTCCGTTACTTTGCTGTTTTTGGCACTGTAGTGCGATCTCGGAGTTGGTATATTTAAGTAGTGGGGGTGTGAGGGGTGATGCCCCCCACTTTATGTAATGTCTTAACATTTATTTTTTATTTATTTTTTTTAGAACAGCGATTTTTTTCCCCTTGGAAAAAAAATCACTGTTCTGAGGTTTCGACATTGTAAGCTTTCGCTTACATGGGGTCGATTAATCATCATTCGCTTTTTTAAGCATTCAATGGTGTAATATAGACCCAAATTCATCATGACCAGTCATGAGATGGAGGGCCTGCAACAAGGTCTCATTGCCTGTGTGGGAGAACTTACATATTTGTGTTGTGCATGTGTCAGCTGTAATGTTGTTTGAGGAAAGAATAACTCATGTGAGGGCACATACATCCTTAGTACTGGACTGAGTGCACATACATATCTCACTCTCTCTCTCTTATGTGTGTGTATATCTATATATATATATATATATATATATATATATATATATATATACACATAAATATACATCTATCTATAGATAGATATAGATGTATTATGCATTATGGCATATGGCAAAAAGAGAGGTGGCGAAGGCTAAGGATAAGGCGTATGAAGAGTTGTATAAAAGGTTGGACACTAAGGAGGGAGAATAGGACCTGTACCGATTGGCTAGACAGAGGGACTGAGCTAGTAAAGATGGGCAGCAGGTAAGGGTGATAAAGGATAATGAGGGAAACATACTCACAAGCAAGGAGAACAGATGGAAAGAGTAATCTGAGAGGCTGATGAATGAAGAGAATGAGAGAGAGAGAAGGTTGGATGATGTGGGGATAGTAAATCAGGAAGTGAAACAGATTAGCAAGGAGGAAGTAAGGACAGCTATGAAGAGAATGAAGAATGGAAAGGCTGTTGGCCCAGATGACATACCTGTGGAAGCATGGAGGTGCTTAGGTGAAATGACAGTGGAGTTTTTAACCAGATAGTTTAATGAAATCTTGTAAAGTCAGAGGATGCCTGAGGAGTGGAGAAAAAGTGTTTTGGTACCTATCTTTAAGAAAAGGGTGATGTGCAGAGCTGTAGTAACTACAGAGAGATAAAATTGATTAGTCACAGCTTGAAGTTATGAGAAAGAGTAATGGAATCCAGGTTAAGAAGGGAAGTGATGATTAGTGATCAGCAGTATAGTTTCATGCCAGGAAAGAGCACTACAGATGCAATGTTTGCTCTCAGAGTGTTGATGGAGAAATATAGAGAAAGTCAGAAGGAGTTGCATTGTGTCTTTGTGGACTTAGAGAAAGTAGATGACATGGTACCTAGAGAGGAGTTGTGGTTTTGTATGAGGAAGTCAGGAGTGGCAGAGAAGTATGTAAGTGTTACAGGATATGTACAAGGGTAGTGTGACAGTGGTGAGGTCTGTGGTGGGAGTAACAAATGCGTTTAAGGTGGAGGTGGGGTTACATCAAGGATCAGCTCTGAGCCCTTTCTTACTTGCAGTGGTGATGGACAGGTTGACAGACGAGATCAGACATGAGTCCCTGTGGACTATGATGTTTGCAGATGACATTGTGATCTGTAGTGAGAGTAGGGAACAGATGGAAGAGACCCTGGAGAGGTGGAGATATGCTCTAGAGAGGAGAGGAATGAAGATCAACAAGACTAAGAATATATGTGTGCAAATGAGAAGGAGGATAGAGGAATGGTGAGGATGTAGGGAGTAGAGGTGGTGAAGGTGGATGAGTTTACTTGGGATCAACAGTTGAAAGTAATGGCGAGTGTGGAAGAGAGGTGAAGAAGAGAGTACAGGCAGGGTGGAATGGATGGAGAAGAGTGTCAGGAGTGACTTGTGACAGTACGGGTACCAGTAAGAGTGAAAGGGAAGGTCTACAAGAGGGTAGTGAGATCAGCTATGTTATATGGGTTGGAGATGGTAGCATTGACAAAAAGGCAAGAGTCAGTGCTGGATGTGGCGGAGTTACAAGGATGGACAGGATTAGGAATCAGTATATTAGATGGTCAGCTCAGGTTGGACGGTTTGGGGACAAAAACAAAGAGGTGAGATTGCATTGGTTTGGACATGTGCTGAGGAGGGATGTTGGGTACATTGGGAGAAGGATGGAGCTGCCAGGTAGGAGGAAAAAAGGAAGGCCTAAGATAAGGTTTATGGTTGTGGTGAGAGAGGACATGCAGGTGGTTGGTGTGACAGAGCAAGATGCAGACGACAGGAAGAAATGGAAACAGATGATCTGCTATGGTGACCCCTAACGGGAAAGCTGAAAGAGAAGATGATCCATTATGGGTTTATGTCAGTTAACAAACACTTACTTTGAATTATAATCTCCCATGTAATATACAACAAGGATGGAATATCAAAGTAAGGCATGTGCCCCCCCTCCATATCCCTGACTGACTTAATATTCCCACTCTGACATCTAACAATACTGGAGAAAAGGGAAAAATATCTTATCTGTAGTATATTTCTGTCAAAAGGTGGGACTTCCTCTAACTTTGTTCAAATTGCATTACATTAGATCATTTTAATTTAAATGAAATGTATTCTAACTATGTGTACTTTGACCATCTCTGATTGATCCAGGGACACACACAGACACACCACACAAGATCCAGGTATATCTACATTTTGTTGGGTTCATATTAAAACACAGAATGCTGAAGACAGCAAACGGTGTTTCATCGACACATATTCAGCGAAAGCTGAAAATGTCAAAACCACGGAACAGAGATTTCTTTCCTAGGGAAAGAAATCTCTGTTCAAACCCCCCAGAAAAAAAACATTAAAACTTCCAAACACATACACACGTACCTTAACCCTAATTATACCCACCAAAAACTGTAAACAACTAAATACACATATACACGTAACCCAACCATACATCTAATGAAAAAAAAACAGTAAACATTTTAAAACATATGCACTTACCTTAACCCGCATCCTAACCCTAAGTTCAGTAACTCTCGCACATTTACATAAACAGTTTCAAACACATACACACTTACTTTAACCTAAATTCTACCCCCAAAACAAAAGTAAACAGCTGAAAACACATACACACATAACTCAACCATACATCTAACGCAAAATAAAAAACAGTAAACACTTATACGTATGCACTTACCTTAACCCGCACACTAACCCTAAGGTCAGTAACTGTTGCACAATCACGCTCGGGAGCTATACCAGACAAGAGACCACACTACACGTCAGAATAGGCAAAGCAATGAAGCGGTCAAGCGACTTCTTTCCCAGGGAAAGAATTCGCTGAACAGCCACTTCACTGTTTTGCCTGTTCGCCCTACATGTGCCAACGAAAATGCATTCGACAAAATGCATTTTCGTCATTCTAATAGGAACCCATTTTGTTAAGGCATATGCAATAGAGAGACCATTGATTGCATTTTTAATTTTGAGGAACGTTAATGCTGTACAGGAGTTCACTGGATTCGGTGAGACGGTGCACTTTCACTATTTTTTCTCCTTTCTTCACTTTAGTGAAACCATGGAGTTATAAATTAGGGGGAAACAGAAGTTAAGACCTCCATTTTTTTCAGTACATGCTATGCATTGCACAGCATCTCAGTAGTGCAATGTGTGTCAGGGTGTCCACAATGTAAAATGTAAAACGTTGATATGTCAGGGTGTCATAAAGGTGTGAAAAATTGGATTAAATATATGTAATATGTGTGTCATGCCTAACTATGAGAGCAGATTTGTTCTTTAGTTCCCCCATCAGCTATAAAAGTAACATATGTTGCAAGACATCCCAGCTGGGGTCACTGTTGTGCCCAAATAGTTTTTCTTTGAATCAATGCATTTGTTAAAATGGGAATGGTCAGCTCATTTTTGGTTGATTTCCATTTCATTGCTGTAGTTGCAGTGGTTCTGTACAAAATTATAGAAAATTGGGGTTAATTAAGGAAGATGGTCCTCTTCCCTAGAGTTTTGGATATTTAAGTAACATGGAATGTGTGTCTGTGTGTGTCTGTGTGTGTCCGTGTGTGTCTGTGTGTGTCCGTGTGTGTCTGTGTGTTGCACAAATAGTAGGTATACAGCTAAAATTTACCGAAAGCCTACATATTCAAATGACTTCCTCCATTTCATCAGCAACCACCCCTTTCACTAGGAAAAAGGCTATGGTAAAAGGCCAGATGGTCAGAGCAGCCAAAAGGACAACTCTGGATTCAGATTTCAACATGGAGTGTGATGATTTAAAAGGGATGTTTTTTAGGAGAGGTTACCCCCTCTTTTTTGCAGGATGAGATCATTAATGAGGTTGGTAGGAAAAGAGAATCAGGACATTTTCTACCCACATTGAATAAAGGATTAGTGTCATCTGAACAAAGAATAATTTCAAGAATTATTCCTAGAGGGACGGGTGAAACCACTGAAAAAACTGATTATAAAATCAGCTTTCTAACAACTTTTTCAACTGATGCTATCGACTTCAGGAACATATTAAGTAAAAATTGGGTTCTGATAAATGATGACAGTAATTTAAGGAACAAACTTGGACTAGAACCAAGGATCATTTTAGAAAGGGTTTTAACATGAAATCATTATTAAATAAAGAAATAAGGCCCTTTGTTCCTAATAAGGGCATGAAAAAGTGTGGCAGATGCCCTATATGTAAATATGTAGAAATAACCTGCTCAATGAATATAGGAAATATGAAATTTATCTTGGCAAGGAAATATGATTGTAACACAAAGGGAGTTATTTAGCTAACAAGATGCCAACAATGCCCAATATTCTACATTGGAAAGACGGAAAGGCATTTTAAACAAAGGATCTATGAGCATCATATGCCATAAGCAAACAGGATAAAAATAATGCTTTAGCAAGACACATATTGGAACAAGCTGATCACTGCTTTCACTACACTATTGTTGAAAAAGTAGAAGTTAGCCCTAGGGGGGACCGTGGTCATTAAGACTTTAGGAGAGGGATTTATTTTGGCAATTGAAGACTAATGCTTTTTCCTTCCCTGGCTTAAAGGATACTTGTTCTTTAAAATGTGTCTTAAAATTAAAATCTTTAGCCAGATAAAAATATTCACAGTGATATAAATGTTTTTTACTTATTTTTTCAGTATGTGAATTTTAATGTACACACATGCATATATATATATATATATATATATATATATATATATATATATATATATATATATATATATATATATATATATATATATATATATATATATAGGTCCAGGACTGATGCGTGAATGGTCATTTCACCAAATCCTAAATGGCTGAGCATACTTCTGCGAAAGTGCTTTTCACCAAAGAAGCACTTTTGCGGAAGTATGCCTGCAGGTAGAGGGAGTTGTGGGGGAGTGACTATTGCGTAGATTGTACTATGGTGCGGATAAGGGAATTTTTTCATTTTCCCCACTGTAGTGCAATCTCGGAGTGAGAATATTAAAGTGGGGGTGTGTGGGGGGCACAGCCCCCCACATGGGGGGTGCAGGAGGGGCTTGCCCCCCTGCATACATTTTTTTTATTGTTTTTTCTTTTTTTTTTTTAACGCACTTTAGCGAAAGTGCTTTTTCAGTAAAAGCACTTTCGTTACGTTGGATTCGGACTGTTGAAGTTTCATTCAGCAGTCCTAGATCTATATATATATATATATATATATATATATATATATATATATATATATATATATATATATATATATATATATATATATCTATATATATAATGTATGCATTCTCATGTATTGTATGTATTTCTTTAAATGTTTTTTAGGGGTTGTATTTGTGCTTGGGAGAGGTTATGATGTCATAATTAACTGTGGTATTTAAATTGTTTAGTATTTTACTTTGATGTCTGAAGAAGTCCCTTCATTGTGAGTGAATGAAAGCGCTAACAATAAATTGTGGATTTTGAGCTGGCATTTATTTCTGGTATTTTATTCAACTGTTGGTGGTGTTCATTTTTTCCAAGTTGCTTCTGTGCATATCTGCATGTCAGGCTTGTGTCCATGTAGGCTGTCAACTGATACTTTGCCTGTCTGCATGTTTCATGTGTGAGAAAAGTAAACTGACAATCCTAACATGCCTATAGGCAAGCCACCCTGCACCACTCAAACTCCCTGCTAATTATTTATTCTAAGTCCATGATCACTCAATCCCATATGAAAGAACATATTACCTAACATTTTGGAGTGGTGCTCAGCATAACAAATGAAGATCCTTATTTTGGATTGTGGGCATTTGGAGCGGGAAGATGAACCACACTTCATTTATATTATCAGAAGGCTTCTGCTCTAAAGAATACATTGAAACTACTGACACTTGTGATCCCCAATTAAAAAAAAAAACAATAAAATGTAGAATGCCTGAATGAAAGAAATGCAGAAAATGCCCCATATTCACAAAGAGGAACATTTACACGCCTGGTATAATACATACAGTGAAGGGGTTCTACAACCCACATTCCTTCATTTATTCAAGCTTAATGGCTATACTGTTCCACAAAACTGAGAAATATTTGGTTGTACATATTTCTCCTTAGGTCTAGGTTGTGTGTTCTCAGAGTTAGAGTTGGGAAAGTTATGAGAAAGGAATAACCTGCCAGTTTGAGAAGCAGTTTTTCTGCTGAATCCAGGCTCTCTCTTTTCAGTGTATTCCATCACGGATTATGTGTTTTGATATTATGTGATTTAGTCTTAAGATGCAGACTCATCCATGATACACCTGCAGATGTTAGGATCTAGCCTAGAGAACTATAGTGCTGTATGCACACTACCTTATATAAATGATACAAGCACACATTCTCATCTAATCGATCTTCACTAGAGCAAAAAAGTCAGGCCACTCACAGTAGGCTCATAGACTAGTACTAAGCTACCTGCCCTTGTGGGCCATTTAAGCCTAGCCAATTACCCCATGTGAGAATCAAACCCTACACTGTATGTTTGTAATGCACATACCTTAACCATTATGCCAACCTCCCATCCTCAAGTAAGAGTATAAACCATAATGAAGGACTACAGAATGGTATTCAAAATGCCATCACGGGATTTACATAAAATCCTCACTGTAAAAGTGTGCCATTTGATGTCACAGTACCACTCTGAAGATCTGGTGACATGCAAAGTCTGTTTACTGATTTTTATCACCTGTAAACCAGAATGAGATGCAATGCGCCAAAAGGTAAGAAATAGGTCTATAATATTTAATCTTGCCATTGGTGCGCTACCTGTGTTGGGGTTAAAAGTTTCCAAGCAGGTGTTAACAGGTACAAGGCTTCTTATTTCAGCTTAATAATTTATTTTTTCCAAACCCATGAGCATAGTTTTGCCTTGCCCCACCCTCCTCAGTAGCTCTGTTTGTCCCCTTCTTATACTGCAAGAGTAATTAATAGAAAGCTATACAGTTATGTTCAGGAGCATTCAAAAATATTATAGAACTATATGGTTCTGCTTCTAACTTTCCAGATAATGTTTAAAAGCAGCATTGTTAAAGTGTTGACTCAGAAAATGATGGCACACAATTCCAGTAAAAGCATACATTGAGACTGAAACAAAGGCAGTTGGAAAAAAAGTATTGTGGAGTTCTATGTTTTGGAGGTTGGAGAGTCAGCATTGCTGAGGAGTCTAAAAACAAAGGAATCTGCCATCATAAAAATACTAAGAACGCTGGAGGCAGGGAATAATATTGCAATGCAATATATACAGGAGAATTTCAAAAACCAATTTCAGTCTTTAGGTAGACAAAGTATCAATTAAAGCCGTATACTGATAAGTATGTAAGTTGTAAAGTTGTAAGCATCATGTAAAGCCTGCATAAATTCAGCATGTTTACGAGGCTCTTGGCTAATTCCCACAGAGCTCAGGAACACTTAGTGTCCTGGCCTGTGCCTCTGAAATAATTTCCTTATTTCCTTGCATCACATGTTAGAAACCTCTGGGTCTCTCTAATTGCTGCAGGTGCTTCGGACGGTACAATTATTGGCCTGATTAGTTCCAAGTATAGAGGGGTTATAACCTCCTTTGCTCTCGAGGTGATGCCTTTACTAATCAAGTGTGCTATGTAGAAAGCTTTCCTTACTACAGTAGACATATGGTGGTCAAAGTTAAGGTTGCAGTCAACTTGTGATCCTAGATCCCTTAACACTTCATAGGTATTTAGGGTATTGTTGTTGATTTGATAGTGTGGAGGGACATTGTATTTGCGAAGGAATGATGATGCATTTCTTTGCATTACGTTTGAGACCATGACTAAGACACCAGTCGCTGGTCTGCGTATTCAATAATTTCAACTAGTTTGCAATCATTCACAAATGTGGTCAGCCACAGCCCCTTAGTTTTGGCCTAAACTCCTGAGAAGTATATACCAAACAGTAGGGGGCCCAGCACTGACCCTTGAAGCACCCTGCTGGTGACAGGTCTGCTGGTGGAGTCACCCACTTTGATAGTGTGTGTCTGGTTTGTGAGTCACTTAGCAACCCATCTTACAACAAAGGGGTTTACATTCAGTTTGCTAAGTTTATCAGTAATGCCTGAGTGTGGGATTGTGTCAAAAGCCTTGGCCAAGTCAATGTATGCTGTTTGCACAGATTTGCACTCATCAATGGCCCTGGTCACATTTTCAAAGAAATCAACCAGATTTAATAGGCAGGATCTGCCCTTGACAAAGCCAAATTGGGTTGGCTCCAGGGTTTGGAGGTTGCCTATGTCTTTACTTATGAGGTCCATAATGATACGTTCCATGGCCTTATAGATGAGACTGGTCAACCTTATGGGTCTATAATTCCCCAGGACTGTTGCTAGGCCACATTTGTGGAGGGGAATAACTATTGTTGTTCTCCATTCTGCAGGAACAAAGCATGTAAGCCTGTTTAGAAGACAGCCTGGGATGCAGTCTGGTCATATAGAGAATTTCAAAAACCAGTTTCAGTCTTTAGGTAGACAAAGTATCAATTAAAGCCATATACTGATAAGTATGTAAGTTGTAAAGTTGTAAGCATCATGTAAAGCCTGCATAAATTCAGCATGTTTACGAAGCTCTTGGCTAATTCCCACAGAGCTCAGGAACACTTAGTGTCCTGGCCTGTGCCTCTGAAATAATTTCCTTATTTCCTTGCATCACGTTAGAAACCTCTGGGTGTCTCTAATTGCTGCAGGTGCTTCGGACGGTACAATTATTGGCCTGATTAGTTCCAAGTATAGAGGGGTTATAACCTCCTTTGCTCTCGAGGTGATGCCTTTACTAATCAAGTGTGCTATGCAGAAAGCTTTCCTTACTACAGTAGACACATGGTGGTCAAAGTTAAGGTTGCAGTCAACTTGTGATCCCTGTTGCTAGGCCACATTTGTGGAGGGGAATAACTATTGTTGTTCTCCATTCTGCAGGAACAAAGCATGTGGTTAGGCTATGATTGAAAATGGTGCTTAATGGTGATGCTAGTTCAGATTTTAGCCTGTTTAGAAGACAGCCTGGGATGCAGTCTGGTCATATAGAGGCTCAGTTTCTTGCCTTGGACAAGGCTTTAATGACCTGCTCTTCAGATGTGTAGGGTGGGGGGGAGTTTGGGACAAGGTTTGTGATAAGTTTGGAGGGGATAAGGGAGTTAAATTTTCACCAAACGTATCTGCTAGCAGGTTTGCTATCTCTGTGGGGTCAGTGTGTGTGATAACGTTAGTTCTAGTTCTGCACATGCTTGTGTCCTACCTTTTAGGCTATTGTCCTGTTCGATTCTCAGCAAAAGCGTGTTCTGTGTGGAGACATGCGTGAATGGGTGTACCTTCATTGAAGGTTGTGCGTCAGGGTTGGCAACTCGGCACGTAAAAATCTACTGCCAATCATTAGCGGACCGGAGTTCTGCTGTGGTGACCCCTAACCGGGAAAAGCCAAAAGACACACACACACACACACACACACACACACACACACACACACACACACACACACACACACACACACACACCTGTAAAAGGCCTTATGGTTATCCTTGGCTGTGCTTGATAAGTTTTTCTCAAAGATGCCGTTAAGGATTTAGAGGATGTGACATGTTGTCTTATTTGCCTGTTGAGGTGGAGGAGGGTGCTTTTCCATTGTTGGAGCTTTGCCTTTGCTTTCTTCGACAGCAACATTTTGTTTTTGTTGTAAAGTATTTTGCTGCTGGATGTCCACCATGGTGGCTTGTTTTCACTTGGGGATCTGGCTTTGATTCTTTCTACAGCTGAGTCTATACACTTATGCAAATGATTTAACAGGGCTTTGGTGTAAGCTTTGGTGTAGTTACCACTTCCAGCTGGTGTGGGGCTTTGAATGCATTTATACCTCCCTGGGGGATATGGACCATATCTCTATGTTTGTTCCTCTTGTGTCAGGGGTATGATTCATTGTTCCCAGGGCATTTTATAAAATCGAAAAGAACTATTGTGCTAGTGAATTAGCTTATGCATTGTAGCCTTGTAAGGCTGGGGTACTGCCTGAGGTCTTGAACCAGGTTTCTGTTGACTTTACAAACATCTACAGCTTCCAATGATAGAAGTGCTTCCAAGGTGTGCAGTTTTTAGTTTAAGCTCCTAGCATTTAGCAACATGACCCTTATTTTGTTAGGATTGTCAAATTTCATGTTGGTAAGTTTGTTTTCGAGACCTTGCCTAAAAAAGCACCATAGGGGTGGCAAGAGCCATTGCCAGCAGCCGAAAGCCTAGTGTGCCAGGTGCAAACCTTCTCTGTCGACCATGACTTCCCAGGCTGACAGAAACTGGATCCCATCGGAATGACACCAAAAAATAAGACAATTATTGATGTCAATAATTTTTTTGTTTATACTGTGCCATCATTTTAGGTGAGAGTAGTATGCTGCTCAAAGCTAAGGATATACCTGCCTGGGACACATACTCAGAGAGCTAAATCATGTCCCTCTTCGCATAGTCCAGTGAGGTATGTCTCAGGTCATTCCCTCCAACATGAACTATGACAGAGTCATAATGGTACCTGTCACTGAGAGACCTGAGTGCATGCGTGATCTGACAAATCTTGGCACTGGACAGGCAGCTGACCATGACTTTCTCCTTGTCTATCCTGATGAGTGAGACATCTGTGTGTCTCACTATGAAATCTCCAATAAGAACATTTGGTTTTTGAGTCTAACACCTTATGGGCTTGCTAGGTGAGAGACTGGCGTTACTATGTGTCATGGGTACTGTGGGAACTGTGTTAGTTACAGCAGTCTTGTGTTTGGAGGTCTCTGGTGTTTTCGTATGTTTTTTGGGAGAACATCCACATACATTGATTTTTGTGTTTGATGAGTATTATGTGTATGAGTAGTGGTGGGTGGCTTCACAACCTCTTCAGTGTTACTATTTCAAGTGCCCGAGAGCATGGATTCAAGATTCTTGGTGTACATACATCTCTTGCACTCTGTACTAGAGTGATTTATTAGTAGAGGGTTGTCAGTGTACATGAGGCAATTGCTACACTGCCTCAGGAGATCCAGGTCAACAAGGTTGGCAGGAGAAACAAGGATTGCCCAACTGCCCATAATGTTAGGTTGAAGAACTGTTATGACAAGGGGGGGGGGGTTAGGTCTGATCAAGGAGGTGTTTGGTGGATGGATATTTCTGCTGTTTTTTTTTTTTTTTTTTTTTTGCTGGTGGTTTAATAGGTCACAGCTCACTAGCAGTATTTCTTTGATTGGAAAAGTTCTAAGAATGAGGACTACACTAATGTACTATAGCTGTATCAAAGGGAAAAATGATTGAATTTATGTCTCCAGCTTTGGCTCACCACTGCATGTCAGTGTGTGATGCTGTGCAACGAGCAAACAAGCAGAAACCTGCTCAAATACAGGACTTAAATACCAGAAGCTAAAAACTTGAAAAATGTTTTAAAAAGGTTCAAAAGGACCAATGTGGATGCTTACTCCAAGCCCTAGACCAACCACCCTTCACCAGACAGGTTCCAATCAGCACACTTCTGTCACTAGAGTGCAACAGGGCCCTTTCTGATCAAAGCCGGCCTGGAAAATGTGCTCAGAACAAAAAACCACTACAAACAGACTCAGATGCAGCAAATCTGGATTATGCTACAGATACTAGCTACTCTAGTTTCTGCGGAAAACATTAGGGAATGCCTAACACAGCAGAAATATAGCAGCAAAACCCTAAAAAACATTTTAAACAGCAGAAAAAGAGCAAGGAGACTCCAAAGAATGTTTTAAACTGCAAACAAATCAGTCATTTTATCACTGCTTGGGGGGAAAACCAGAACAAGCAGAACAGATTGCTTTGCAACAGTGAAAGGTAACATCAAATACTTAAACAGTGAAAATAGCAAAAAAAGATTTGCAAACATTGAAAACAGCAATAAAATATGATTTAACAGGCACAGTAAGGCAGACAATTGCAGTAAAACAGTGCAGTTTAGTACACAGTCTTTAAATACAGTATTTAAGTAGGTGGCAGAGAATAAAAAGTGCAGTAAATAGTATAATTAGGCAAAAAAAAAAAAAACAGGCAACTTATGGGTTTTGAGAAGCTCAGAAGCCTTTAGTCATCTGGTATCTCAGCTCAGAATTGTGGCTGGTAGCCCAACTCATTACAGTTCGGTACAAAGAAGCAGAAACCTGCTCAAATGTAGGGCTTAAATACCATCAGCTAGAAACTTGAAAAAACTTTAAAAAGGTTCATAAGGACTAATGAGGATGCTTACTCCAAGCCCTAGACCAACCACCCTTCACCAGACAGGAGATTAAGTGGTTGTACAAGACATTTGTGTATACTTCTGTATAGGCATCTATGTTTTCAGGGTTAGAGAGGGCTTTAAAATTACCTATGCTATCACTTCATAGAAGATAATTTGCCTTGGAAATTTTTTTTAGAGTTTTAGGGTTTGATAGGGTTCTATTAAGTAATACTTATGCTATCGCTTAATAGAATGTAATTTCCCTTAGAAAAATTCTTTAGGGTTTTATTGTTTGATGAGAGTTCTATATTACATTTATGTCAAAGGAGACTGATTTTTTATTTGATCTTACCAATGAGGGCATTACACTGGGGGGGGGGGGACTGCAATGGTCCCTGCACATTTGTGAGTACTGTGTCAAGGATATTTGAGCTCCTACTGGCAGTGCAGACCAACTGTTCCAGAGCATTTGCATTGACAAAGTCCAGGAATCTCTGAGCCTGCATGTTAGTGGCCATGTACGTTTCCCAGTTTATGGAAATGTAGTTAAAATCAGCAGTGTGTTTGGCTGAATGGTAAGTGATGCTAGTAACTTTAGGTATGTGGAGTGGTTTTCATGGTACATGGTTGGGGACCTGTAACTAGCGATGATATGTTGGGGGATTTTGCCTGTGTTCAGCTGGACATGGAGTATCTGACGTGAGTCATTAGGCTTGACCAATCAGAGATGTGATTGTTTTTTATGTAAATGGAAGCACCTCCTCCTTTCCCTTTTTCCTTTTCAGAGGGTGAACTGAATGTGTGATAGGCATTACAGTCTTGCACTTCCAGGGTGCTTTCTGCAGCCTTAAACCACATCTCTAACTGCACAGACATCAGCATTCTCCAGGGTAAGGTGAGCTTCCAGGGAGTGCAGTTTCTTATTTTGACTCCTAGCATTCAGCAGTAGTACCTGCAGCTTGGCATTAGAATAATTTTGTTAAGTTGGTAGGTCTGTTGGTTTGTCACTGCCTACACAAAGGCATTATGGAGGTGGCTAATGCCTTGGCCAGTTTTTGAAAGCCTAGCAGCAACAGGTGCAGGCCATCTCTGGAAAAGCAGAGTGATCTGTTAATCATGTCGTCCCAAGCTGACAAATACTGGAGGCCCTTAGAATGACACCAATAGCTAAGACAATCATTAAAGTAAATTATTTTATGTTTGTACTGTGGTGTACTTATTGGTAAGGGTAGAATGCTGTTCAGTGCGAGGCTCATACCAGCATGTGACACAAATTCAGAGAGGTACATCATGTATCTTTTCAAATACTCTAGTGTGGTATGTCTCAGGTCATTCAAAGCTATATAGACTAAGACCGAGTCATACCGGTACTTATGGTTTAATGACCTGAGAGCCTGTGTGATCTGGTGAATCCTGGCCCATGATAGACAAGTGACTATAACCCTCTATTTATCCAACCTGTGGAGGGGGGTGTCTGTGTGTCTCACAGTGGAGTCTTCTAGGACCAAGATGTCTGAATGAGTAGTGTTTCACCTTAAGGGCTTGCTTGTGGAGACACTGTGATATCTATTTTTATGTGCAGCGGTTGGTGTTGACTTAGTTTTGTTTGCATGTGGTTTCTGAGGGCAGTGTATGGGAGGCCTCTGAGGTCTTGGTAAGTTACTTGTGAGTACCTCTGCATATGTGGGTTTATGTGTCAAGACCAGATCTATATTAATTCATCGAAAATTAATTCCAGTGAATGGCCATTCATTGAATACAAACCAGTGAACGTCTGTTCATTGAAAGTTCACTTCAGCGAACGGTTTTCTAAGGGAAGGTAATTACCTGTCCCCAACACTGACCATAACAACAAACTACATTATATCAAACCCACAACTCTATTCATGGAAGACTTAATCCTCTATAGATAGAGATACTGTATTGCCTCCAACTTGCAGGCACAACATTTTCTAGACTTTATTAACACGAATGCACATATCAGCTGGAGGTTCAAACATACTGGACCTTGTTTTTACCAATATAAGCGGGTGTTGCAACCACCCCATGTCAGTGAGGTCATATCACAAAGCTGTCTCATTCGAAATAAAAGTCATCCAGCAAAACCTATTACAGTTTGAAACTATTCGAAAGCAAACAGCATCGTATTAAGTGACAGTGTGTCAAAATTCAATGCCCAGCTCAATCCAGAGTTCAAAATAGCCTATGCAGAATTATTCACAGAAACACCATACAAGCATGTAAATGGCTGCATAGAGGAAACTGTACCTAACTGAAGTAAGCCCAAAGCAACCCCCCAAAACAAGCTACACTAGTGAAATCCAAATCTTAACAGGATGTATAGGAAAAGGAAAAAAAGCATGGCCAAAGTCAGAAAGAGCAGGTTTCATAATGACAAGAGCTCGATAATAAAACTAAACAGGAAACTAACAGGACTAATTAAGTCCAAAATGACTATTTAGAAGGTCAAGATAGCTTCTCAGGCTAAAGACAACCACAAAGCCTTCTACAGCTATGCCCGAAACTTCATAGGTAACATGTAGCAGTGTGTAGAATTGGTAATAAATGGTACCACCTCCAGTGAGCAGAGGGACATAGTGAATCTGCTGGCCGACAAGTTCAGCTCATTCTTTATCCCCCTCCACCCTACCACCACTTGTGAAATGCCTACCAGCATATCCCCCATTAACAGCAGGGATCGGGTCTTAGAGGCACTCATTAAGACTAAAACAACAACCTCAGTGGGGCCCAACAATATCTCAAGGTGCCTACTACATACCCTGAAACATGACTTATCAGAAACACTTGAGTTACTTTTCAACTACAGCCTCAAAACAGATTATGTATCAAGCAAATGGAAAATAGAAATGCTTATCCCCCTTCATAAGGGAGGACCAAAAACTGACCCTGAAAACTACAGACCAGTTAGTCTAACTAGTCTAATATGTAAAGCCACAGAACAAAATTTCATGGAAATGATCAACAAAGACACTGGCAACTTATAGACAGTGGGCCCATCTCCACTAGGTCTTGTCAAAATGTATGTTATGTCTACTTAACCTGGTTGAATTCTTTGAGACAGTAACAAAAGCAATAGATAAAGGGAAAACTGTACATACCACCTATCTAGTCCTGGCTAAGGCATTTGACGCAATACCTCACTCAGGTATTGTAGATAAACTCACTGAACTAGGCATAAATTCCTGCATTACTTGGTGGATTGCCAGCTGACTCACAGATAGGACCCAAGAAGTCGGGATTGATGAGACCACCTCCACCAAGGGGCAGGTCATGAGTGGACTACCATAGGGGTCCATGCACGACCCACTTTTGTTTGGTACCTACTTATTGGAGATAAAGGCTAATGTCAACGGCCTCTGGCTTATCAAGTTCACAGACAACTGCAAATGGGGAGCTATTATAAATTTCCTCATGACTAACATCCTACAAGAGGGTCTAACACAGGCAAATGACTGCTGCCAAAGCCACGGATTAAAACTCAATGCTAAGAAGTGCATTATAGTGTCTTTTGGGAAAACATCTACCCAGGTAAATTCCCCATTGACAAGACACCCCTAAGAGTTCACCCAATAGTTAGAAATCTGGGAACATATGTAGACAAGAATCTGGACTTTGACCAACACATAGCTAAAGTAATAAGAAAATCATTCTAGGTCACCCAACTTATAAGTAAGGGTATGGCATCCTGGTCCAAGGAAGTTATAGCACCTCTCTACTCATCTCTTATCAGACTCATCCTTGAGTACAATGCTCCTTTTGGCATGTACCTGACTAAGCTTATGCAACAGTCTGAATGCTCACAGAGGTTCCTCACCAAGAGATTCCAAGGGTATTAACACACAGTCCTATACGGATCACCTTAGAGCCCTGTCAAAATACTCATTCTCCTACAGGTTGCAGAGAGGCAATCTGTGCTTAGAATATGAAGCATCCTTAGATCCAGCCCTGATGGAACTTTTGTAATCTACAAAACAAGCAGCACCAGAAACACTAGATCCAGAAATCTGAACCTTGCATGTGACATAAATAGAAAGTGAGACAGCTATGTGACCCAATAAACCTCAACTGTACATATTTTTGCAAAACATCCAGATTTGTGCCTAATATTTTTAGTCTGTTTTTCATAAAATTGTGGTTTTCTGGCAAAGTATTGCCAAGTTATTGAAAATTAAAGTCAGAAAATAATAGACATTTGAGTTTCAGACTTCATACTCTTCAGAAAATTAATACTAACACAAAACCTGCTATGCTATCGAATTTCTAAGTTTGTAAGAGCAATATTTAAAAATTGTCCCTAGTTTTGGGCCTTTGTCCCACCATAATTTGTGGCTTTGTTCAGATTTCCTGCTGTAAGAGGTTAAGAGGTATGGACTCAAAGGAGCCCCATGCTCTGGAATAGGCTCCTTGTCCATGTGTCCATCCCTAACCCTATTTAAACATAAAATTGACCATTGGATAGGAAATCACAAATTCATCCCTGGGCTGGTCCTCATGGTTCTTACAGACTGAGCCCAAAGTAAACATTCCCTAACTAACATACTCTGCTACATAATGTTTTAGCAACCTCCTAGCATACTCCTCCTAAAAAACATGACCCCACAATTATGACACACATGTTGCTAGGGGATGCATTTGGATGAAGTTACATGACTAGGCTTATAAAGGCTCTGGTGGTCATTAGCTTAGTATGTACCTATGAAACTATTATTATAGCTGTTATTGATGTTTTAGCCTCTACTTTCTTTTAACTCAATTAAAATATATTGTATACATATGCATGAAGTAATAAAATATTGCTTCATCATGGCAATAACTTTTATACATAACTGCCCTGTGAATGATCTGCAAGGATTTATGTACGTAATCTGTTCATACCTTTGTCCGACAATGTAATACTTTGTATTGTTGAATTTGAACGTTTGATATATATATATATATATATATATATATATATATATATATATATATATATATATATATATATATATACTACTGCTCTACAATCAATGTAGTATTTTCTTTAATTATTTGTATCATGGACCTCAATTTTGTGGAATTTGAATATAGTGTATATACTGTTGTTCTACGGTCAATCAACGTAACACTTTTCTTTCTGTTTGTTACATCTTAAGAGTATTTTTTTCCCATGACTCTGCTGAAAAGGGGCTATTTAGCCCAGATGAACTATCCAGGTTACTAAATGCAAACAATAAACATTGACATCAGTGTGAAACAATTAACAAGGTTTTTGTCTGCCTCTTCTTGTTATCATAAGCCCTTATCTTGTACATCTTTTTCTTTGTATATGTGTGTGTGTGTGTGGGGGGGTAATTTGGGCCTTGTCATGTCCCTCATTCAGACATACTCTATGTTTGTTTGTTTTTTTGGAGGGAGGCTTTCATCCAAGCAGCCATGACGGTGCCCTGCGCTCTCACCACTATCCTGGCAATGAGAGCGTATCTTTTAATTGTTTTTATTTTTATTTATTTATTTATATTTTTGTTGCGTAACCCAGACTCTGGTAGTGATATGATCACTTATGTCACTGAGTGGCCCACTTATGCCCTATGGTCCGTGCATGTATGTTCCCCCCACATCCACCAACAGTGGCTACCATCACTGACTTTTGGTGGCAATGCTCACATCTTCCTGGCACCAGCCCCAATCATTAGTACTGGCCTCCTCTTCTAGCCAAGGCCACAGTTATCAAGATAGCAGCACATGTCAGGTGTGAATCAATATCCCTCCCCTGGATGGACAAACCCATACTCCCTGCTTCTGCCTTCAAGAGCCTGACCTCCTAGCCAAACTCAGATCCCCTGCTCTGTAGATATGGCTTTATCCCTTTGTCCCATACTCTTCTGACTGCTTTCTCTGTCTCTGATATTCTCATCAGGAAATGTCTTTTCTTCACAGATGAAATCTTGCTCGCATACATCTACTTAAACATCATCTTGGTTGGAATCACTCCTGTCATTAGATCCTGCCTCTCAACTTAAAGTGGAGAAAATCCATGACAAGGCCCCTGAAAATCAGGGACACCTGGCTAAAATTGAGGACACCTTTTAGCATGCATTATGCATATTCATAAATTGGTCAGTTAGAATTAGAAACAAGTTAGATGCAGTTTTGTTTTCTTTTATTTTTGTTATAGCATTTTGTATGCAACACTACAATAACATAAGTGCTACTGCTCTAAACAAAAGTCTAATTTTACAAGCAGAAAGGAAAATCACACTACACCAAAATAAAATGCTTTACATGAATAATTCTCCATATATAAAGCACTTCATTTTCTAGCATAAATGGACCTGATATAATAACCATATTGGCAAGACCTGGTAAAGTTGTTGTCACAAAATTAAAACTCAAATAGAATCAGGTCAACTGATACTTAACATCTGCTCAGTGGTACTTCAGTGAAATCGACCCTCGAAACTCCACAAATATATTTTTCTTTCCATCTTAGTAAACTCAAAACACAGAAAGCAAAAATCACACTGCACTACCAGGAAATGCTCTACATTAAACATATTAAATATGCTCTATACAAAAATATGCAATCTACCAAAAATACTGCGGAAACTAATGATATTAACAAGACACATTGAACATGATATTAAAACTGTTCAGTGGCACTTAAAGGAAACCGCTACTATGAAATTCCAAAAATATGTTTTTTCATTGCATTTTAATTGCAACACAAGGCAAAATCTTACTGCACGATGAGAAACAAGGGGCAATATTTAGAAAGGTCACTGCAAGGTGTAAGCCTGGTATACATTGTATGGTAATCATTTCTGTTTCTGAGGAAGCCTACCACAGTGTTGCACTATGAAGAGTTACACCTCCACTATGGACTGTCTGCAGCCTAAAGCAAATGCAAATGATGCATTCTGGGGAGCTGGCCTTTGTTAATTAGGCATGGAACTGGCAACTATACTGAGTTCTACACAAATGGTTTATACAAGCATCCGAACAACTGCATTGACTCAGCCATACCTGATAGGACCAAAACAAACTTGTGGACAACTACTACTAACAACTCCATTGACTCAGCCATACCTGATAGGACCAAAACAAACTTGTGGACAGCTACAACTAACAGGCTTTATAGAGGAAGAAATTGCTGTCTAAGAATAAGAGGGAGTGGACCCTAAACTGGAAACACTCCCTCCTTAGTTAAAACAAGAAAATAAGACTTCTTGTGAAGTCATCCAAAGCAAACTACAAATCCAAATTAGCTTCCTTAACTAAGGACAACCATAAGGCATTCTTTAGTTACATCCATAACCTAAAAGGAAAGGCCCAGATTTGTGCTGAACTGGTAGTTAATGATACCACATACACCGAGCCTGTGGAGATTGCTAACCTGTTAGCTGACAGGTTCTGTGAAAACTTCACTCCCTGTCCCCACCACACTTACTCCAAGACATCCATATCACCTGTCCTTTACCTTGTATCTCTAAAGAGCAGGTCATGAACATCCTCTCTAAGGTCAAAAACACTGCATCCATGGGACCTGATGACATCCCAGGCTGCATCCTACATGGGCTCAAACAAGAATTAACAACACCCTTGGGTACGCTTTTTAATCATAGTCTAAGCACTGCCTTCATCCCAGCTGAAACCCCTTGCACAAAGGTGGCGCTTCCACTGACCCCGGGAACTATAGACCTATTAGCCTGACTAGCTTTATCTACAAGGCCATGGAGAGAATCATCATGGACCTTGCATTGTGTTCATCTTTATTTCTTATACTAAATAAGTGTTTTAACATCCTAATATCTGTGGATAACTGGTGGTTTCTTGGACCTTATTAACAAAGATACTGGTAACCTCCAAACACTTGACCCTACTCAATTTGGATTTGTCAAAGGGAGACCATGCCTGTTAAACCTGGGAGACGTCTTCGAGACAGTCACCAAGGCCCATGATGAGGGGAAATCTGTGCATATAGCCTACCTAGACTTAACCAAGTCTTTTGACACTATCCCACACTCAGACATAACTGACAAACTCACTTAGCTAGGTATCAACCCATATATCATTAGATGGGTTGCTAAATGGTTCACTTATAGAACCCATAGAGTCACAATAGGGGAATCTACCTCCAACAGCAGACTTGTAACCAGTGGTGTTCCACAGAGATCAGTTCTGGGACCTTTTCTGTTTGGAATCTATTTCTCTAAAGTGCAAACTAAAACTAAAGGTCTGTGGCTGACAAAGTTTGCTGATGACTGCAAACTGGGAGAGGTCATAGAATCTCCAAATGATGTCAACATCCTACAAGATGGTCTTATACAAACAAATGACTGGTGCCATTGTCATGTCCTTAAACTCAATGCAAAAAATGTATTATCATCCCTTTTGGTAAGACAGATTTTCCTGCTAACTACTACTTCAATGACAATACCCTAAATATGCAGTGGTGAGAGCCCTGGGCACAGAGGGTGACAGCAATCTTACCTTTGATCACCATGTCTCCTCAGTAGTAAGAAGGGCTTTCTATAATGCTCATCTCATAATTAAGGGCATTGCCTCCAGAAAAAAAAAGAAGTTATAACCTCCCTGTACTCTTTCCTCATTAGGCCAGTAGTTGAGTACAATGCCCGTTTTGGTATGTACCTTTCCAAGCACCTGCAGCAATTGGCGAGACCACAAAGGTTCCTCACAAGGAAAATTCAAGGTCTTCAGCATCTGTCCTATGAGGACCATCTGAAATCATTGTCACTTTATTCTGTTTCATGCAGACTACTCAGAGGTGATCTCAGCATTGCATATAAGGCAATCTTTGACCCTGCTTTACTGGAAATGTTGCATATCCATAGGTCAAATGGTACACAGGTTACTTACTCTAATGGTCTTAACCTGGTATGTGACATTAATAGAACCTGCTGGAGGGACACATGTTTCTCCCAGAGGTTACCACACCTTTGGAACAGACTCTCACTTCATGTCAGGCAGAGCACCTCATTGGCCATCTTCAAACACAATCTGGATGATTGGATGGGTGACCATAAATTCACTCCAGGGGGTTCCACCTATGTCACTCCTGGACAGATGTGATAGGTGCTGATCATGAAAATAAGGGTAAAACTTGGCTAGGCTTGTAAGGGCCCTAAATCATTAGCCTAGTAACCTCCTATGATCCTATGTGCTCTCCCCTGAAAATGACTGAAGTAAGGGATTAACACAGCTGAGCAATTCAGAGAATTGCTTGGCTCAAAAGTTATCTTAGTCTCCTATGTTAATGAACACAGCCAAAAGCTCACATTTATCCAATGGAGTTAGAGGTAAGTACTGGGGAGTGAAGCAGACAGGTAGTGTTGGGGGTTGTGTATACATGTATGTGTATGGCTATGGCTGCATGTACGAGTGTATATAGAGGTTTAGTGTGGTGTATGGGGTGTGTATATGTGTGTGTGCGAGGGGTGTGGATGTGGGTGTATATGGGTGAGTGTGTCCATAAGTGTGATCAGATGAAGGGGGCTGTGAATATGTGTGTGGGGGTGGAACTGTGATACCTCCCACTCCCTTAGACTAACAAGCAAATCCTGCAACACTGGGAGAAATCCAAGACACTAAGGATGTTCTATTAAATCATGAACAGGTAAGAGGTATATATATATATATATATATATATATATATATATATATATATGTGTGTGTGTGTGTGTGTGTGTGTGTGTGTGCGTGTGTGTGTGCGTGCGTGCGTGTGTGCGTGTGTGTGTGCGTGTGCGTGTGCGTGTGTGTGTGTGTGTGTGTGTGTGTGCACGCACGTGCATGTGTGTGTTTGTGTGTCGGTGTATTTGAATGTCTGTATGTGTGCTGGAGAGTAAATGAGAGGGGAGCCTGTGCCAATATGTTAACTACTTCAGGAAAGTACTTATTTGCAATCACATTAGTAATGGGTGATTCAGAGACATACAAATTAGTTGATAATGATTTCTTTCCACTTTGTGGCTAATGTCTCTGAATCACATTTTCCCACACTGTGAAAACAGTCCCTATTGGCTGCAGTTCTTACTGCTGGCAGTGGGGTTCTTTCTAAACACCGAGAAGGACGTTACACATTCCAGTTTTCATCTTTTCCTAATATGTACTTCAGTAAACTGAGATCTTGCTTTTCTCTTTCAAATTGTACTTACAGTAATCAAACATTGTTGTAAAGCATGTCAGTTATACAGTCAACATGCTGCACCCATATCAGTTTCACATTCTTTCAGGTTGCATGTAGTTGTATACCTTTCTCAGTTCTATAAAAGTAGGTTTGTAAGTTGCTTTGTTACTGCTGTAGTAAAATCAATGCAACCTGTCCCATCTCTGTTTTGACCTTCTCTATCACCATCTAAATCAGAAAAATAATACCTGACTTGGCTGATTACAACTATCTTCTGCCAGGCATTTTTGCAAATAACCTACACACAGGCTGGACTCTTTATTGCCAGGTTACTTCCCAGCGTCTTGAGGTTTTCTCCCTCTCTCTTTCCACTTCACGTGACTAAATGTATTCAAAGATGAGTCCACCATGCAAACCATGCAAAATCACATAACAGATGGGGTCCTTCCTGTCCCATGCAGAATTACTGGCATCATTCCACTGAGTCAGTCACAATGCAAAAAATAGGTTTGATCTTAGAAAATCAACATATTATTGTCAACAACATCTGCACACTACCTCTCTGATGACAATGCAGTTGATTTTGAGATAGTTGGAATTATCACTAATAAATCTACTAGTGCCATGTGCAATTATAAAAACACAGATATTAGTAAATGGAGGGATGGTATTAAACTCCATTACTTAGACTGATTTATTAGCATTTGGGACCATGCTCTAGCCCAATATTTATTTATTTTTTTGTACTTAGATTCAAAGGTGTTTACCACACAACTCAGCAGTCATTTATACAGAGGAAATGCCACGTTATTTTCAATCATTGCCATTTATACCCATAAAACTGCTACATTTAATAGTGCTCTCCTGTCAGATAGGATTGCTTTGTGTGTCTCTTGCACTGTAAACTTTAGTTTCAACAACTGTAAGTTTCTGTTGACTAATAAAGTTTCCAGGAGATGCACAGGAAAATATAGAGTCGTGTGCACAGCAAGCATGCTTAGCTGCACCCATGTGCTGTGTTCATTAGTGTATGGGAGACTTTAATGACTCTTTGTAATGACAGCTTACAGGAGTGTGTGTCTCCTCTTTGATGGATAGCCTTGGGCTTTAGAAGGGAACAAAGTAAAAACATAGATTATAACATACATTTAAAATCCTAGTCAGTAGTGTATTGTTCAGTCTTGCATCTAAGAAATTTAACTGAGCTACTATTGATGATAAATTAAATAAGTGAACAACAAGTGGCTGACAACAAAGCCAACAAGCAGGTTTTATAATTTATGATGGTTACCTATGTCTCAGTCATCACAAAGCAGGACCATTGTTAGCTGACAACACACTGACTCAAAACTTATGGAATTCTTTAAGAAGTAAAAGCATCTGCTCCTAATGGATCCATCTTTATTTCTGAAATAATAAGGTGCTACTGGGCACGGATTGTCTAATTAGAACAAATTAATGGTCAAGGCATAATCTTATAAAAAAACAAAAACACAGGTAGTATATGTCCTGATCATGTCAGCACATCTCATCTGTTTTATTAAAGACATTTTACCTTTCTCATTGCCGGCAGGAATTCATCTCATGCTTGCAAGAAGCACATGTTACTTTGCTAGGATATTGGTGAATGTTGCCCCTATATTTAAAAGTGGCAGGTCTGATATGGTTTCAGACTATGATCCTATCAGTCTAACTTTTATTCTTGGTAAATATTTTGAAAGATGCATTCTCATCATCATCTTCTCTCAGCTGTTCCCGTTAGGGGTCGCCACAGCGAATCATCTGTTTCCATTTTTTCCTGTCCTCTGCATCTTGCTGTGTCACACCAACCACCTGCATGTCCTCTCTCACCACATCCATAAACCTTATCTTAGGCCTTCTTCTTTTCCTGTTACCTGGTAGCTTCATCCTTAGCATCTTTTTCCCAATATACTCAGCATCCCTCCTCAGCACATGTCTAAACCAACGTAATCTTGCCTCTCTGGCTTTGTCTCCAAACCTTCCTACCTGGGTTGACCCTCCAATATACTTGTTCCTAATCCTGTCCACCCTCTTCACACCCAGTGCAAATCTTAACATCTTTAACTCTGCCACATCCAGCTCAAACTCCTGCCTTTTTGTCAATGCCACTGTCTGCAACCCATATAACATAGCTGGTCTCACTACCCTCTTGTAGATCTTCCCTTTCACTCTTACTGGTACTCGTCTGTCACAAATCACTCCTGACAATCTTCTCCAACCACTCCATCCTGCCTGTACTTTCTTCTTCACCTCTCTTCCACACTCACCATTATTCTGAACTACTGATCCCAAGTATTTAAACTCATCCACCTTCACCACCTCTAATCCTTGCATCCTCACCATTCCTCTATCCCCCCTCATTCACACACACATATATTCTGTCTTAGTCCTGCTGACCTTCATTCCTCTTCTCTCCAGAGCATATTTCCATCTCTCCAGGGTCTCCTCCACCTGTTCCCTACTCTCACTACAAATCACAATGTCATCTGCAAACATCATAGTCCACGAGGACTCCTGGCTGATCTCCTCTGTCTACCTGTCCATCACCACTGCAAATAAGAAAGGGCTCAGAGCTGATCCTTGATGTAATCCCACCTCCACCTTAAATGCATCCGTCACTCCCACCGCAGACCTCACCACTATCACACTATCCTCATACATATCCTGTACCACTCTTACATACTTCTGTGACACTCCCGACTTCCTCATACAATACCACAACTCCTCTCTAGGCACCCTGTCATATGCTTCCTCTAAGTCTACAAAAACACAATGCAACTCCTTCTGACCTTCTCTGTACTTCTCCATCAATAGTCTCAGAGCAAACATCGCACCTGTAGTGCTCTTTCCCAGCATGAAACTATACTGCTGATCACTAATCATCACATCCCTTCTTAACCTAGCTTTCACTACTCTTTCCCATAACTTCATGCCGTGACTGATCAGTTTAATCCCTCTGTAGTTACTACAGCTCTGCACATCACCCTTATTCTTAAAAATCGGCACCAAAACACTTTTTCTCCATTCCTCAGGCATCCTCTCATTTTCCAAAATTTCATTAAACAATCTGGTTAAAAGTGTCACTGCCATTTCACCTAAACACCTCCATGCTTCCACAGGTATGTCATTTGGACCAATAGCCTTTCCATTCTTTATCCTCTTCAAAGCTATCCTTACTTCCTCCTTGCTAATCCATTGCACTTCATGATTCACTATCCCCACATCATCCAAACTTCTCTCCCTCTCATTCTCTTCATTCATCAACCCCTCAAAGTACTCTTTCCATCTGCTCAACACACTCTCCTTGCTTGTAAGTATGTTTCCCTCATTATCCTTTATCACCTTTACCTGCTGCACATATTTCCTAGCTTGGTCCCTCTGTCTAGCCAATCGGTACAGGTCCTTTTCTCCCTCCTTAGTGTGCAACCTTTCATACAACTCTTCATATGCCTTATCCTTGGCCTTCGCCACCTCTCTCTTTGCCATGCACCTCATCTCATACTCCTGTCTACTTTCTTCATCTCTCTGACAATCCCACTTCTTCTTTGCCAACCTCTTTCTCTGTATACTCTCCTGTGCTTCCTCATTCCACCACCATGTCTCCTTGTCGTCCTTCCTCTGTCCAGATGCCATACCAAGCACCTTTCTAGCAGTCTTCCTTACTAGCTCTGCTGTAGTTACCCAGCTATTTGGTAACTCTTCACTGCCACCCAGTGCCTGTCTTAATTCTTCCCTGAAATCCACCTCACAATTACCCTTTTTCAATTTCCACCATTTGATCCTTGGTGCTGCCGTCACACTCCTCCTCCTCTTCTTGATCACCAACATCATCTTACAAACCACCATCCTATGCTGTCTAACTACACTTTTCCTGCCACCACTTTACAGTCCCCAATCTCCTTCAAACTGGCCCTCCCACAAAAGATATAATCCACCTGTGTGCATCTTCCTCCACTCTTGTATGTCACCCTATGTTCCTCCCTCTTGTTAAAATATGTATTCACCACAGCCATGTCCATCCTTTTCACAAAATCCACTACCATCTGACCTTCTGCATTCCTTTGTTTAACACCATACCTACCCATCACTTCCTCATCCTCTCTGTTCCCTTCACCAACATACCCATTGAAATCTGCGCCAATCACCACTCTCTCACCCTTGGGTACAGTCATCACAACTTCATCCAACTCACTCCAAAATTTTTATTTCTTGTTCATCGCACACCCAACTTGTGGAGTATATGCATTAACAACATTCATCATTTCACCATCAATTTCCAGCTTCATAAACATTACTCTATCCAACACTCTTTTCACCTCCAAAACACTCTTAGCATACTGTTCCTTCAGGATAACTCCTATGCCATTTCTCCTCCCATCCACACCATGATGAAACAATTTGAACCCACCTCCTATACACCTAGCCTTACTCCCCTTCCGTCTGGTCTCTTGCACACACAATATACCAACCTTCCTTTTGTCCATCATATCGGCTAGCTCTCTGCCTATAATAGTCATACTGCCAACATTCAAAGTTCCGACCCTCACTACCGCATGCTATTACTTGCAAAAGCAAAACATAGAAGTTAGAGATGAATAGCTTTATTGGCTATAATGAAATAAGCTCCACATTCCCAAATTTAACTAAGTTTTATGAACCTATCAGTCATATGTTGAATCAACCTTTGGGGTGTCAGTAATTTATTTGCATTTAACAAAGTCATTTGACATTTACCTCATGATCTTATTATTAAATTCTTCAAACACAGGGGAGTAAATACATATTTAATTCAATTCAGAATTGTTTTCTTGGTCAGAGACAGTGTGTGGTCACCCATGGTCAAGCATCTAGTTAGGCCTCTGTCTGCACTGATGCCAATCACCAATCAGAATGACATAGTATCCATAAATGCATTTTGGCATAGGTGGCACCACACTGCAGCACGTGGAGGCATGTGCCTCAACTTAGAAATACTGTGCCCCAGTCAGTGCCCTGATAAATAATACACATTTGTTTCATTTTTCTTTTACCTTATCCCAGTAACAGGTCATGGGAAGGCAGCCTTATAAGCAGTTAGGTATGCTAGTCCAGAGACCATTTTCATGCACAACCTGGGCCAAATGGCAAGGAGCATAATTAAACTTTATATAATGATATACACAAAATAAAATCAATCTTAAACTGTATTACGCCAAAGTAATTATAGAAAACTATTACAGGCATGCACACACACACATTATATATATATATAAATACATACATACATATACATACACACACACATACATATATACAGGTCTACTTCACAAATCTGAAAGCTCACTTACCTGACTTTCAAAAGACAGAGATGAAAAAAACAAAGCTCCAGAAGATCGACTGCTTGGACACCGACATTTCACTACAGGTAAGTAATCACTTGGCCAACCCAGCAAACAAACTAAAACTGAAGCAAAGAAAACCTAGGGGGGCTTTGCCCCCCAACTAAATATACCAGCTCTGAGATCACACTACCACAGAGGTAAGGGGAAAAGGTCAACATACTGGCCAAGAGGTTACTTACCCATATTGAAATGGTTTGCTGACTGGTCGGTCTTCTGGAGTTTCGTTTCTTTTCATCTCAGTCTTTTGAAAGTTGGGTAAGTGAGCTTTCGGGTTTCTGAATGGGACCCATATAGATATATATATATATATATATATATATATATATATATATATATATATATATATATATATATGTACACACACACACACACACACACACACACACACACACACACACACACACACACACACACACACACACACATATTCATATTTACATATATATAAAATATACATGATATCCATAGTATTCATTTGGTATTTATGTAAACAGTGCAAAGTATTCAAGACATGTTACAGTCATCATCGACACTCGGAGACCTGGTTCAAGGCTGTGGACAGCACCCCAGCCATTCTGGGTGACATCTCCTTCCACATGTTCAGACCTGAAACTGAGGGAGTGAAAACTAAAGGAGGCAGTGTATCAATATTCATTAAATATAAATCTCCTCCAGATTGGTTAAACAGTATGATTCCCTGGAGATACTTAGATGCAATTAACTGTTGGTAGGACACATATTCAAGTCATTGCCAGCTACAGGACCTCCTCTATGACTCAGAACACCCACTCTGCCTATTTGGATCTATTGAGTCTACAAGATACATCCAAACACCATGGTTTTGGATGGCTTTAATTACTCATCCATTGACTGGGTAAATTACTCATGCTGAAATTCACTTGCCCGAAATTTTCTCGACTTTGTTAACTCCAGTTCCCTGGACCAGCTGGTTGACACCCCCACAAGGGGGGCCAACATCCTGGATCTGGTGCTTACCAATATGGGCGACCACTGTAGCACTCCAATTGCAAGGTCTTCCCTGGTGAGATCTGACCACAAATTGGTCTAATTTGAAGTAACTATCACAACTGACCCCCCGCAACAACTAAACTAAAAACCTTCTCCAAAGCAGATTATAACCTCTTACAGGATGGCATAAATAGCTTCACTGCACCTCCTTTCTCAGATGGAACTGGCAACTATGCCGAACATTACACCAATGCTTTATACAAACACCTGTATAACTGCATTGACTCAGACGTACCTGATAGGACCAAAGCAAGCTCCTCAAGGAAGAGTAAACCTGCCTTGTGGATAACTGCCATTAACAGGCTTTACAATAAGAGGAAGAAATTGCTGTCTAAGAGTAAGAGGGAACAAACCTCCTGAATTGGAAACGCTCCCTCCTCTGGGTAAACAAGCAAATAAGACTTCTTGTGAAGTCCTTCAAAGCAAACTACAAGTCCAAATTCGCTTCCTCAACAAAAGGCAACCACAAGGCATTCTACAGTTATATCCATAACCTAAAAGGAAAGGCCCAGATTTGTGCCGAACTGGTAGTTAATAATAACACATATACCGAGCCTGTGGACATAGCTAACCTATTGACTGACAGATTCTGTGAAAACTTCACCCCTGTCCCCAACACATGCCACACATGACATCCCTACCACCTGCCCCCTACCTTGTATCTCTAAAGAGCAGGTTATATATGCTCTCTCTAGGGCCAAAAATACAACATCCATGGGACCTGATAACATCCCAGGCTGCATCCTACATGGGCTCCAACATAAATTAGCAACACCATTGGGTACTCTTTTCAATCACAGCCTAAGCATTAGCTTCATACCAGCTGAATGGAAAACAGCCACCATTATTCCCTTGCACAAAGGTGGTGCTTCCACTGACAATTGGAACTATAGACCTATTAGCCTGACTAGCCTTATCTGCAAGGCCATGGAGCAAACCATCATGGATCTTATCAACAAAGATATAGGTAATTTCCAAGCACTTGACCCTACTCAGTTTGGATTTGTCAAAGGGACACCATGGTTGTTAAACCTGGTGGACTTCTTTGAGACAGTCACCAAGGACCTGGATGAGGGGAAATCTGTGCATACAGCCTACCTAAATGTAGCCAAGGCATTTGACACTATCCCCCACTCAGGCATCATTGACAAACTCACCCAACTAGGTATCAGCCCTTATATCATTAGACGGGTTGCTAACTGGCTCACCGATAGAACCTATATAGTCAAAATAGGGATATCCACCTCCAACAGTAACCAGTGTTGCTCCACAGAGATCAGTCCGGGACCTCTACTTTTTGGAATCTATTTCTTGAAGAATAAACAAGTAGTCCAGAGCCACAAGCTACACAAATAAAATTTAATGCAAGTAAGACTTTTACGTTCACAATGCTTCTTCAGGTAGTACACAAAGCACTTGTTAAAATACACACTCAAAGTTATGTGACATCAAAATCAATTATAGTCAATTAAAAAAAATTAAAGGAATAATATCATTTTACTCTGTTATGTAAATCTTTAAGAATTTGTTTAGTACTAAAAAAGTATTTTAAACCAGGTGGATAATGTGCCCTAAAACGTAAAATCCACTTATTTTCCTCATTCTCAGTGTGATTTTTTTACATTACCACCTCAAAGCGGAGGGAAAATAACAGTTAAAATCAAATTTAAAAACATGCGTGCTGTGTGTATTTGGTATATGTTTAAAAAGTGGATTATTCTCCATACCCCTTCTATTTCTGATAAGTGAATGCATATTCTATCCTTTAGTCATTGATTAGTTTTACCTATATATTATGCAGAACACATAACATTTAGCCAGATAAACTAAATTCCTAGTCTCACAAGTGCCATATGCCCTTAAGGTAAAGCATGCATTATAAAGAGTATGAATAATGGTTTTGTCAGTATATATAAATTTACAAAAATTACATATATTACAAGTATGCGTCCCCATTTTGCTTGTATATATTTTTTTAAATTTCAGCTGTTCTTTGTAACATAGCCTATTTGTTACACGATCTCTTATAACTAAAATGGGGCATTGCTCATACAAATCTTTAAGTTCCGGCACATGGACAAAATTGACCAGTATTTCTTAATTATATGTATGACCTTCAATGTATTATGATCAAATGTAGACGTACCTCAATAAATTTTGCTTTAGTTTTCTTTTATCAGGATTGATCTGGGGAGGGAGTCCCTGCATACCTTTAAATGCCTTTGCTTAGGAATTCTGAACATAACCAGAAATAACTGGAGAACAAAATCAGGGACAATGTCAAATTCATTCTAAAAGAAGTTACTAGAGCAGCAAGCTTTGCATCAGTGTGCATTTTCTGAACAGTAAGAACTATGACACTCTAATGTTTGACATTATTGACTTGTCTGTAACCCTTTGTGAATTATCACAAATCAAGGACAGGGCAAAAGATATGAGGCAGAATCAGAAACACTCTGTAAAAGTGAGGACAGTTACGGGGTACAAATGTTTGCATAGAGGCAAGAGCCCCTGCATCTTTCATGTGTGGGGTTTGCCTGACACATATTTCTTATGTATACTAACTCTAATATTGTACAGCCTTAGAGAAGATTGATAATTTCACAATCTTGTAATCAGTTCGGCACACTAATACAAACTGCACTGGGAGTGATTCTTGGTTGAACACAGTAACTGATAAGTTACAGCTCAGGGAAGTAATACCTTAAACCTTATTCCAGTTTATACTTGAAAAGACTAGGGAAGCTGGTGGAGATTACATCCTCATGTTGTCAACTTTTATAGTGTTGCATGGTAACAGACATGTTGCTGACATCTAGTGTTTCACTAAGTTTTCCATACTGGCATTGTCACTATTTTATGCTTCAGCTATATATGCGGCCTGACATTTGACTCTTTGACTTTGGTCTTTCTACATTCAGTCTTTTGACATTAGTACTGACGTTAAAGTACTGTACAATGAATAAAAAGCCTGTTAGCTAATCCATCTCCTGTTCTACTACTCACTGTGTGCTTTGTATATAAGTTGTATTTTGAATAACAGTGTTTATGTGTACATTATACTAATTGCCTTAAATGGTTGTCTGTTACTCCATTAGTCTTTTGGCCCAAGTTATAGCTTAAAAAGGATCTCTTTGTACTGATCTACCTATAAGCTTAACAAGCATTATTTATGTAATTAAATAAAACAAATCTACATCACTGTGGTGACATATAGACTTAAAGCCCTGATTATGGCCCAGGTGACATTGGGTTGACTAGCTGCTTGGGCAGCTGATGGAGTGACAGGGAGGAATGGATGTTCCCATGCTATAGGCGAGGGCTATGACATGGGTGTCTCCTGCATCGATCCCTGATGGAGGTTGTGGACATTGTACGGTAAGGGAGCATAGTACAATGAGGAGGCAGAGGGTGGGCATAACTTAGCTGCTGTTGTGACGAGGCAATATGCTGCAATGTCCCTAGTGCAAGTCCTCCCTCAGAAGAAACCATGAGCATCAGAAGGGAAGGGGGCACAGGAAGGTCATATGAAACCCCCTTGGCTGATTAAATGACAACACCCCCCCCCCCCGGATGCCATTAAGATCTACAATGGCTCCAGCAAATGCAATCTGTAATAGCCAGGGGTGAATTGGAGTAGCAGGTAGACCCAGTGCTTGACATTATGTTATGTCACCATGAAACAACTCTGTTTTACACCTCCAGGCTTCCTACTGTATTTTTGGGAGTACCTGGTGGAAGATTGAGAGCTATTAAGGTGCAAGTCATAGTAAACATTTTTCTGCAAGAAAATTTGCTCGAGAGTGAGGGACGATTTCTGAAGAAGACTAGGTAATCTGAATATAAAGTACTTGTTTTGTGCTGCAGACATATGTTGTAGAGGAGAAATTAATAAACTGTGTGAAAAGTAAGAGTCCAAGATCTCATGCTGCTGTTGCTCTTCTGCAGAGGTCGCCTTGTAAATTTTAATCATAAAATATTTGTTATTTCGAAACATTGTTGTCTTGCGACAGGCTGTCATGTGGTTGCCAAATAAGTGCAGCTGATTTATGAAAAGTAAGTGATTTAAAGTATCTTTTTTTTAGATAAAAGCTACATCAAGCTAGATCAAGGTAACAGGGTTTGACTCTTTCTACATCCATTTACCTACTGTGTGTCTCTGAATAAATACCTAAACTCTGTTCCTGGGTCACACCTGAAAAGAGGCACTTATCTAGTGTGGGTCACACCTGAAAAGAGGCACTTGTCTATTGTGCTTATCTGGTTAATAAATACTTTAAAATAAAACCAAAAAAGTCAGTGGCTAAGTACATTTTGTAGTAGCTGAGGTTCGTGGCATATTATCTTGCGAACATTACTGTGTTACTTCATTTCATAACAAGACTGCATTCCTATGAAGGAAGCCATACTTCACTTCACTTGTTACTATATAGGTGGAAATTATGTATGCTTTTTCTATACACACACATATATATATATATATATATATATATATATATATATATATATAGGTGTACTTTTAAAGCTTTTCAAATTTCTTATGGGCGAGTCTGTAAGATCAAAGTTTTGAAACTTCGAACTGTTTAAATGGAGATCACCGTACGTAATAGGAAATTTACCATTTTCCTTGCTGTAGTGTGATTTCAGAGTTGATATATTTAATTAGCAGGGGGTGTGGGAGGTGCATGGGGACTTGCCCTCGAACATAACAAAAATTGTTTTATTTTTTCAAAGTTTTGAAGTTTCAAAACTTCGATCTATGGTCTCGATAATAAGAAATTCGAAGTTTTGAAACTTTGAGCTTTAAAAGTAGACCCATTTATATATATATATATATCTACACACACACACACACACACACACACACACATATATATATATATATATATATATATATATATATATATATATATATATATATATATATATATATATATACATACACACATACATACACACATACATACATACACACATACACACACACATAGACATAGATATCTATATGCATGGATTCACTTTATAATCTCGAAATACAGTATCTCGAGACTATAAAGCCGAACATTCACAATATCGAAACCCCAAAACCCTGAAATTCAAAATTACGACTTTTAAATACACCCTCTACCACACAAACAAACATACATACACCTTCCTCCCCACACTACAACAAACCAACAAAACACACACAAACACAACAACACAAATACACACACCTACCCAACATATAAACAGGAGGGCAAGCCCCGCTGAACCCCACATGCTCCCGCCACACACCCACTACTTATATATACTAACTCTGAGGTCGCACTAAAAAGACAAAGTCACTAAACCCACCACTACATACTCTATATTCCCCTTCCACAAACACACACCACATACGTACAAACACCACCACTCTCAACACTTACACACATGCTCTTACCTACCTACCCTAACCTATACCTAAAACTTCCCAACACACTCACATACACTCAAATCCCTACCCAAAACCCTTAAAAAAACAGCACTTACCTAAATCTCCACATATATCCACACAATGGCAGGCAACACACCGCACCTTACAAACACAGCAAATCCCACATACTGCGCCACCACAACCGCAAATTTGACACTTTGAATTTGATCAAGCGCAGTTTCGCTCAGCTGTACTGTTAGCATTTTCATCTCAAGATACTGAAATTTAAGATTTCAGTATTTCGAGATAGTAAAGTGCTTCCGTATACATATTTTTTTATACTGTCTCATATATATATATATATATATATATATATATATATATATATCTTGGTCTTCATGTGCCCCACCAGCAAGCTCTGTCAAAATTCACTAATCTCTGAATCTAAGTAACCTTGAGCTGCCTCTCATACTTGCGGGATATGATTAAAAGATTACGGACTCTCCCTGAACATTAAGTGTAAAGTATTAAACTTTATACCTCCTGATGTGGCACACCTATATTTATAGGCAAAGATATTACAGATACCGCCAAACTATAAAAGGTCTGGGCATTATGATCAATAACAATCAATCCTTTAAGAAGAATGGTGTATCTGTCAGGTCTAGGACATTATGAACAGTTTGGCTAATATTAAATGCTATGTCTCTAAGTTCATCATATGTCCTTGCTGGGAAGTATGTTTTATATAATTAGACCAATAACTGAGCATGATGCCATATTTTGTGCTACACAAGTAGAGAATTATAGTGGTAAGAAGAAGTTTTTAGGAAATTTTCCCAGATTATAATGGTATGTGGGGAAAATACGTTATCCAGAACATCTTTAAAGCTTTAGTTTTCTTTTCAAATAAATACAGATACATCTAGGACAGATTATGTCTGGGATACAAAGTTATGAGTGATTTTGTATTAACAAAACATGCTCTAACTGGAGTTATATAGAATAGAGAAAATACTTTGAAATTACAAATATTCCTACAAACTTTCAGTTATCAAAGCTGCCGTGAGGTATAGGTTTGTTTCCATCTTCATTCCTACTTGTTAGAATATGTCTGCTCTGGTTAATAGGTGTTCCAGTCCTTTAAACTGTTCAGAAGTAGGTGGGCTTGTGGCATAGCTCTGAGGTTTTTCTCACTAAGACACTTGTAGTCTGTATACCAAGTTGGCCCTTTGGCCAGAACATAGTTGTTCATAAAACTGTAACACAGCAGAACAACATGAATGCATGTTGAAGAATAAAGATCAACATACTTGGTACAGAAATATTAAACAGATTCTCATTTACCTGTAGAGGATGGGGTCTACAACAAAAGAGTGCAAGCAAGTGTTCCAGAAAATCAGCACCCCCCCTTTACTGTCATTCAGTGCCCCATGTCCTTGCACTAGGTCTACCGGCACTCCAATTCAGCTCTTTGTCTTCTAGGTGGGGGTGGGGGGTGGGAAGGATTCAGACATTTTTCATCTCTCAACCTTAAAACTACAACATCAAGTGCCAGATCCTTAATGTCTTATAAACTAAAGGTTGTATAAATGGACAGAAATAATTTGTAGCAACTATAAGCAAACTAAACATCTGTTTATAGTCCACAAAGTTAGACCTCTCATATCACTGTATTTACTATCTAGGCTATAAGTATTTGCAACAATTAGTACAGTGGGCTTAGAACAAAAATTGAATTAGCATTGTGTCTTGAAGTCAGTGGAACTCAATTCATTCTAATAATGACTAAACAAATTAATAAAATGGCATACAAGTTCAGAAACTTTATTCCTAAATAAATACTCAGTGCCTTGGCTAATGTCTTCAGTTGAGAAAAAAAATCTTCTCTCTTTTGCTTTCGGAGTTGGAGATGTTAGCCAAGGTGCTAGAGAGTATGTATGTTGAAATACATTTTTTGAACTTGTATGTCATTCTATTACTAGTCAGTGGAATATCACTTGGATTTATTTATTTTCCCATTCCTTAAACTGAATGCAAGGACAAGGAAACCTCCCCAAAATATGACTGGCCAACAATTCATTCAGATGGCAGAACAAGAACAGAGGACATATCCATAACCACCGTGTGTCTGATTCTGCAGAGTAAAGTATATAACATTTACAGTCATCCATTCTGACTATTCTCCAGTCCTATGCAAAGCCAACCAGGCACTCAAAATCCAAAAATTACTTCTTAACGCCCTGAAAGGGCAAAGGTTAATCAAACAGCAGAGTGCCAGTCATATTTTTGCAATCATTTAATTCCAACCTGCTTGGGACTTGTCATCCCCCTGACTACAGTAACATTTTGAAAGCTAAACAGCAAGTCCTTCTGTCATTCAGTAGTACTGGTCCAGTACCAGAGTACTGAATCTTACTTTGGAGAACCCAGGATTATACTACAGCCCTTATCAGGTTCAGGAGGGGTTTCTACAGCCTGATTAAGTCTACAGTTATAAAAAATAGCAGTAGAAACCTCACTACCCTCACCAGTGGATTATGTGGCCAACTAATAACAGCTCGTGTGCCATCTTTGCCATACCTTAATGTGGACCCACTGACTTGGTGGAGGGACTGGAGTTAGAAATTTTGCAGTTAACTTCAAAGATTTTTTTTAAATAAAAACTTGTTTCACCAGTCCTGACCTAAACAGGCTGCACAAATGTCTGCATCTAGATGACCAGATGGAGCTGCCATAGACCACCCACCATGCATTGCAAAATTATAAACTGATATAATAATAAGTAAGAACTCATAAATAAAGACAGCAAAACATTAAGAACATTGCATGTGCCTCTATCAGCTGAAAAAAAAGTTTGGAAATAATAAAAAGTCTAAAAAAATACCGATTCCCTGCAGTCAGTGACAAAAAATTATCTGTCCTCCTCCTATCTTTCTCTCTTGCTCTCTCACAGACTAAAAACCACCAAATAGCAAGTACATGTAAAACATCATTTGACAGGAGTAACACCAGCTGTTACTGTTTCCTGATGGTTGGGCTTGGTAATCAGATGGCTGGAACTGAGAAATCAGTAAGGTGGGATAATGAGATGATTTGACATTAAAATTGGGATGTCGTACCCAAATCAGGACATTCACCAGCCATGCATAGGATACAAGGGACAGTTTTATCTCCCAGCGACTGCCATGTTTTTGGAACAGACTACCAGTTCATGTGAAACAGATCACCTCTATGACACTGTTTAAGAGGAACCTGGATAAGTGGATGGGGCACCATAAATTCTTACCGGAGATAGAGCCCACAACCCTCCTGGACACGAGCAGTCATCACTAAATGCAATCTTGGGTATTGACTAGCATTTACATGGTATTACATTGCGATGAAACAGCTAGGCTTAAACGGGCCTCTGGGTCAATAGCCTAGTAATCTCCTATGATTCTATGATGCTATGATCCTTTACTCCCTTAGAACTGAGAAGACTTCAACACTCTAATTCAGAAGTATAAGACCTGACAGTGTGAGTATTGACATTTAAAAACATCTGTGAACTGTGAAAACTGATGTTAAACCTTTCAAATGTTATTGCAGGGGCTTTTGCCCTCGTGCATTCCCTCACCCTTAATACTGTGGTATATATAGATGTAGTACAATATATTGTTTCTTACAAACAATATCATCTTATTAAACTCAGCCAGAAATGATATGCCAAGTTGTCTATGGCCTACCTGAACCCCTACATAACATTTTTAATCTAAGTCTATCCACCTGTTACATTCCTTAAGGCTAGAAAGACCATGTTATTGGTGCAAGGACAATGATCTAAAGTAAAATGTGAAAAAATAATGTATAGTTAATTTTGGTAAGCAAAGCATTTTCTCATACAGTATAGATGACATGTCCTATAGCTGCTTTTTATACACCAGTTTAATAGAATAATTAGCTTCATTAATAAAGGTCCTGTAGGAACCTTCTCTTACAAATACATCATGCATTAGTCTACCTTAATGAATCAAAACTATTTACATCTTGGATTTAAATAAACAGTTGTATTCAAAATGTTTACAGCACTATCCCTTACAATATTTTACATCAGTTTTTCACAGACTATTGACTCTGACCTAGCTCAGAATTCTTGGTTTCAGGCCTATAAGATTGGCCATAACCCCTAAACAGACCATCTGCACTGTGGTTCACCAAGCCTTGACTGTGTTTAACCATGAATTTAAAAGTTTATAATGCGAGTACACACCTACAACAGCTTTAAGTCCTTATTCTGTTGTCTGTTCAGCTATAACAGGGGTGCATGGTTTGTCACTAGTGTAAATTCCTTGTCAGTTGCGGAATAGTAGGTTTCTGTTGTACTTAACTTATGACACAGGAAGACTCAGAAAGCATATGAGATGTTCTTCTCCATCAAAGTTCTGTGATGGTATTGCACCTAGCTCTACCTCTGATGTATCAGTGTAAACTATAAAGGCTTGCTGAAACCTATAGATGGTAAGGCTCTGAGCTCAATATTCCCTTCAGCTGCTTAAACACTGTTTGACACTGCTCTCCAATTTAAGGGGTATCTTACCTTTTATCAAATCCATAAGAGAGTATGGTATTGATACAAAAATGGAGTACAGATTTCTGATAGTACCATATAAAGTCAAGAATGCATTTAATTGTTGCTTAGTGCCTGGAATAGGCTAGAGTTCTACTCTATTTATTTTTCTTTCTGAACTCTAACACTCCCTCTGCCATTTTACATAGCCTAAATATTTCATCTCTAAGAAGCATGACTTGCTCTTGAAGGTATAGACTTTCTAAGACAAGCTAACTTGGGTCAGACATATCCTTTACCTTCACTAGATGGGAGTATATTATTATATCTTCTAGGCAGGCAGCATCACATAAGTTTTTTTTTTTACTCTGTCCATATGTCTCTGAAAGGATGCAGAAGCGAAATATATTCTAAAAGAAAAAGTAGTACACTGGTTGGTGCTGACCAGATTTTCTTTTCTCTAACTTTAGCCATTAGAGGTATCTGTCCGCATCCCTTTGTTAGGTCTAAGGTAAACAAGAATCTTAATCGCCCCAAGGTTTTCAGTAGTTCTTCAACCCTAGGCATTGGGTGGGTGGCTGTAAATTTTTGAAATGCTTTTTTGGCTTTTTAAAATCACAGTGGAACATGATTGCTCCATCAAGCATTGGGACTAACACTATTTTGACTCCTCTGTCGCTCCATATTAAGCATTTTTAACTCTTGTATTTTGTAAGGTTTTAGTTATAATTTTCTCCAGGAATGGTCTCAATATAGTATTAAATCAGATTTGTTCTACCAGGTACTTCTGAAAACATTTGCTTTTTTTCTTAGCAGTGACTCCCTTAGCTTTTGCTTCTGTGGCTTGGTGTGTCATCTATCAGCACTCTAGGCAAATATGTTTTCTTTTCTTTCTTTCTTGAACAGAACTATCAGTTTCTACCACTAAACCAAACTACAGAGGTCTGCACTTAATTCCATGGTTTCAGGAAGTTTATATGACGTATGTTTCATCTTTCTCTTACCAGTCTGTTCAACCCTGCAGTGTATTATTTAGATTTTCTGTTTCAGACTGACCCTACCATCTAGCCAAATCTTGAGTTCTGTGCAAGGACCAACATTAACATCTTTAAAGTATTGGTCTAATTGATACTCTGCATGGTTGAACAGACTGGTAGGAGAAAGATGAAACATACATCATACAAACCTTCTGAAACATTGCAAAACTTCTCCAGTCTTTCTGTTTTGTGACAAGGAACTGAAAAGTCTTATATTTTAGACATGGCTTTCAGATTTGCTTTAGTGAACTGATGAATTTTTAGATGATTATTTTGTTTTTGTAGATTTTATGTGTTGCTGGTGCTTGAGAAAGTCCTGTGCCTGATTGCATAGACTTGTTTAAAAAAGATTACTTTAATAAACATTGATAACATGACCATTTCTTAACAGTTTTCACACAAAACTATAGAACTATTATCAAGCAATTCTTTCTGAAATAATCATTTTACATCCAGATTTAAATGTATGCAGAATTGTATAATGATATTTACAAAGTCTATGAGATAGGGATTTATAGAGGGTTTGGTATATTCATAGTATTAAGACACTGTGAAGTTGAAGGTGATTAACTGTCATAACTTCAGCTTTTTTGTTGTATAACCAAAAGCCAAATAAGTACCTTTATCTTCACAATTCCTTAATTTTTTTACACCAGATTCTCAACATATCATTTATGAGTCCAATTCCATGAACTCTCATTGTACATGTATGTTAATAAATGTCATTTCACAAACATATTGGAGAAACGCTTTTCATATAGAAATGCATAATGCCACCTATTGAATTTATGAGGTGGTGATGGCATGTTGAAAATGTGATTTAGACATGTGAAGAAACTAAGTTACAGGTGTGTTATTTAAAAAGAAAGATATGACATTTTATACAGTATTTTATATTAAAAAATGTTTGCAGTTTTACCATTTCTTAACATTTTCCACAAATTTTTAAATATATAAATTTCCAACTCGTGAAATGCTGCAGCTATATACTTCTGTCTGAACATGTCATTTCACAAACTAATCACAACATAGAGTTTTTAGAATAATGCAGTGGTAGTTACCTTTATGATGTTTTTAATTTGATTTGAAAATGTTAAATTGTGATATTTCTGTTATTTTAATAGTAAAATAACAAAGGTTTATCTATTAGCATTTAGCAAGGAGAAATCAATGAATGTATGTTGTGTACCTTTATGATATTTTTCCGTACTGTCTTCTATTTTTGTGATGTACTATACCCTTGCAAAAAGCTTACAGTGACTAATAGACGCGAGATAGGTATGGTTAACATTTAGACATGTTTTTTGTTCCTAACACATTATCTAGTAATAATTACTTTTGTCAATGATTCTTCTTTCTTCTTTTAGTGTGGGACTAAAATTAATCACTAATTACTTATTAATAAGTAATACTTCCATTAAAACTTCTGTAATTGCCTTGGAGAGAAAAGTACAAACATATAAGAAGCTCCAATGGCAGCAGCTGAGTTATTCAGCTTATTTGGAGCTGGGTGTTGTATTGAGGGGGCTATGAGTGTTAAAAATACCATCTTATGCTAACACCTATCCTGAATTATTAAAGAGATGGCAACAATTGAATCTAAAATTGGGTGCCGACTATATGGAACTTATGAATGAGTTATTTAGTGGCATTGACACACAGCTATCAGATGAGATAATTAATTTAGAAAATGACATTGTTAGCATGCTGACGTTTTAGGATCATATGCATATTTTTAGCAAATGCTCGATAGAATAGCAGCCTTTGACAAAAAAATGGAAGCTACTAAATAATGTAAATTACAAAGGGATATAAATGATTTTAACTTAGGCCACATTTTCTCATGGCCAAAGACTAATAATAACATTAAACAGAATAAACAACTTATTAAAATGGGTAGTATGTATGAGCTTGATACGTTTACCAACAAGGAAACAGACAACCAATCATGCAAGCTCATACGTTGCAAGAACGAATAGTATTAAAGATGGGTTAGTACCGCAGAGAAATTCTGATGTAACATATATCCTAATACCTCCCTCTAACTCAGGTGTCATGGCCATGTCTCCTACAAAGAAGTTAATGAATAAGTAGCAACCAAAGGAGACTGCATCTGATTTGAGTTCTAACCCCAGAAGTACAACATCAGAGGTAAATGGAGCTTCCACTATAGGTACCTCATGAAGTAGTGAGGTTTTTTTCAAGCAGTCAAAATTAATAAACATAAAATTACCAGAAAAAGTGGACATTCGCCAACGTTCACAATTGCGAGGGAGATCGCAGCAAAGAATGGATACATCAGGAATCAAGAGGAAGAACGACAACCCAACAGTACACAACAAACAGGTGCGGAAAAAATAACTTCTACATATTGTAATACTGTTTTGAACTTATCAAGTAACTGATGCAGATATATCCCTACTTAACAAGGGATTACAATTTATACCGATTACATCGGACTCAGTAGTAAAAGCATTGACAGATCTGAATGTTTTTGTACAAAATGTTAGCCTGCAATTATTTTTTAAAAATACAACAGATGAACATAAGAATGTATGTAAGAGGTCTAGTACATTTGTACCTGTTAATTGCATAATTTTACATGCTTTTTTATTTGCTAGTGAACAAGATTTGAGAGTTTTATATGATATTGAAGCAACTAAAACAAAGAGAAATTACAATATTACATGTGTTGAATATAAAGCATTGAATAATTTATATTTAAATTCTGATATAGTGATTAAACAAGCAGATAAAGGGGTGTTGTAGTGTTATACAATAGAATAGATTATATGAATGCAATGCATGACTTTCTATCTGATGATAGTGTTTTTAGAAGAATTACCAATATTGATTTGAAGAAACATATCACTGATGTAAATATGTCTATTTATGATATGTAGCTACAAGAAGATATTGATTTAGATCTGTTAAATTATTTTATGGTTCCGTGTCCCATAACCCCTATGATATATGGTATCCCAAAAATACATAAGTCTATGATATATCCACCAATGAGACCTATAGCCTCTGGCAGGGGCTGGGTCACAGAGCCCCTATCTCTTTATGTACAAAATGTTTTGAGTAAGTTCGTATCTCAGTGTAAGAGTTATACAGGAGACATTTTGAACAAACGTTATGCTTGGTACAAAATGAACAAAGATGATGACTATTTGTTGGTTACACTTGACATAAATGTCTTATTTACAGTCATTCCGAATGAATATGGTGTCAATGCAATACGAGATTTCTTATGTGCTAATACTGCAATCATAGGCAGGAAAATTGAAAATATATGTAAAATTATTGAAATAGTACTAACTAAAAATATTTTTATGTTTGATAATGAACATTGATTCAAGACCAAATTCGCATATTTGTTAGCCATAGGTGTGCAATGGGCACACCTATGGCTAACACATATGCGAATTTGGTTTTGAATCAATGAGAAAATGGGTTCATATATAATACAACCAGTACTTATAGAGGAAATGTGTTATTATATTTGCATTTTGTTGATTATTGTTTTTTTATTTGGAAGGGTGAATAACAATCATTACTGCAATTTGTTGAATACTTAAATGCATCTACTGAATTTCTAAGGTTTAAAATGAGTTGATCTAGAACTACTATTACTTATTTAGATATAAAGATAGACAAGACATCATCAAAACTCAAAACTAGTATGTATAAAAAGAAGTACAGGTGAATAGATATACTCATGTGAGAAGCATGCATGCCCCTCACGTGTTTAAAGGCATAGTAAAAGCACAATTTACCAGAGTTAGCAAATTGAATACAGATGATGAAAAATGTAAAGAGCAGCTATTAGAAATAGGCCAAGAATTTAGAGACAAAGGCTACAGTGAGAAATTAATATCTGACAATATGAAATATATTATGAATAATAGAACGCAAATAACACGTCCCTATTTTTGTGAACAAGTTGATGATATGAGTGGTAACAATGCATGTACCCCAATGGAAACAAGATATGTTACTACATATAATCTTAGAACCAAAGATGTAATTACTATTATCACAAAGAATTGGGGAATATTGATGGCTATGCAGGAAATAACTCATATAGTTGGTTCAAAACCTATATTTTCATATAAGAATTGCTTGAATCTGAGGAGAAAGTTATGTTATAAAGATTTTAAAAACACTAGTATCCTAATGGAGACCACAAAGTTTGGCACTTTTCCATGCTACAACTGTAGTTGCTATGGAAATATTAGTGATAGTTCATATTTTCAGCATCCAGTTACAAAGAAATTGTATAATTTCTACTGACAGGCAACCTGTAACACAATATTAGTGGTGTACTTAGGAAATCACACAGAATGTTCATGTTTTTATGTAGGGAAGTGCACACATAAATTAAAAGACAGAATAACAGAGCACAAATCAGATATTCATAGAAATGTAAAAACAAATGCATTAGCAAAGCACATAATGGACATAAATACTAAAAATGATTTTAAATTTAAAGTAATGGAAGTTATCTAGAGGTGGGGATATAAATAATATTTTAGAACTAGCAGAATATACATGGATCGTTAGGTTGCAAGCTAACGTTTTTCCAGGTTTAAATAATGCCATTAATTTTAAACCACTTCTAGTGAAAAAACAGACAATTATAAAAATGATTTTAATGATTTGTCTTAGTGTTGTATTATACTGCATTTAAACATTTTAAGTATGTTTCATGAATATTTTATTAAATGATTGTTAATTATTGGTTGGCTGTGTCACATTGAATTTCTGTATTTAAACACTGAAAAAGGGAGTATCCCAAAAGCTTTGTTTGTTTGTGATTAAAGCATTTCTATTTCCAAATTTGTCTCAGTTTTTGGATATATTCTTCTATTTGGACATAGTTAACTGCAGCATATCCTGTGTTTTATACTTATTAAAATTATGTTCCCAGACTTGACATTGAGTAATATAGTTAGTAAATAGTCAGTGTTGTAGGGTATAATATGTTTGTAAGTAGTCTGTGTTGTAGGGTTCTTTAATACAGTGGGTTTCATGTGACATTATCAGCTCGTTTTTTTTTTTTTTTGCATGCCCCTTAACTGATCAAGTTATTGGATTTTTAAGGACATTTATTGATATTTGATATTTTTCAGATTATGTGATTTGCCTTCATTTATCCAACTCTACATTAACAAGAATTTCATAAAATTTAGGAGTTGTTTTACCTTTACATGGCTACTATCAACAGTGATGCAAACAGATATAAGCACTTTGCGGCACCAAAGAGGCTAATGCGGTTTCCCTTAATTTTTATGAAACTGCATATATATATACATATATATATATATATATATATATATATATATATATATATATATATATATAAAATATATCATAGGTTCATAGGTTCATACTAGGCTATCTGCCCTAGGGCATTTATAAGCCTAGCCAGAGTGTATTTGGCTTTCGTCGCCCATTTTAAATTAATTTTGCTATGCCCTTTTTCGAGGTTAGTATACTGTGCCTCTGTCTAACAGTGACACAGAAGTGAGACCCAGGGTAAACCTATGCTCTCCCATCCACTCATCAAGATTCCTCTTGAAGAGGGTCAATGAGGGACTCTGCCTAACCTGGACTGGGATTTTATTCCAGAGTGAAGGGAGCCTCTGGGTTATGAATCTGTCCCTCCAGCATGTCCTATTTATTTTAGTGCTGAGGTTCAAGTCTCTCGAGCACGTAGCTTGATGGGATTTGGATTTTCTGAGGTGCAGCATGTCCATTAATTCTGGGTTGGACATGGCTTTATACGTCAGGCACAGATCCCCTCTGAGCAGGCGGTATGCCACTGAGTAGAGCTGGAGTTTCTTTAACCGGGCAGCATATGGCATCTGTTTGAACCCTTTGATCCTCTTGGTGAGGTACTTTTGGAGTCTTTCCAGTTGCTGCAGGTGTCTGGTAAGGTACATCCCAAAAGGGGCATTGTACTCAATTACGGGCCTGATGAGGGATGAGTAAAGAGGCACGATGACCTCCCCTGATCTAGATGTGAATCCCTTCATGATTAGGTGGGCTATATAAAATGTTTTTCTAACCACTTTGGCCACGTGGTTGTCAAATGAGAGATTGCTATCAACTTGGGTGTTTTTGCCAAAGGGGATGAGTATACACTTTTTGGCGTTTAGCTTGAGGCCATGGCTCTGGCACCAGTTGTCTGTTTCTATTAGGCCCTTTTGAAGGATGCTTGTGTCGGCTGGAGAGTCGATTATGGCGCCCAGTTTGCAGTCATCTGCAAACTTGGTCAGCCACAGTCCTTCCGTGTTGGCCTGTACCTCCGAGAAATATATACCGAACAAGAGAGGTCCCGGGACTGAGCCTTGTGGGACACCACTTGTAACTGGTTTGGAGTCTGACATGGCTCCAGCAATTCTAACCATGTGGGTTCTGTCTTTGAGCCAGTTTGCAACCCATCTAGTGATATAGGGGTTTATATTTAAGCTGGTGAGCTTATCTATAATGCCCCAGTGGGGTATTGTATCGAAGGCTTTTGTGAGGTCCAGGTAGGCTGTGTGGACCACCTTCCCCTCGTCAGTGGCTTTGGTGACTGTTTCAAAGAAATCGACCAGGTTTAAGAGGCAGGATCTGCCCTTAACAAAGCCGAACTGGGTAGGATCCAGTGTCTGTAGGTCCCCAATATCTTTATTTATGAGGTCCATGATGATCCTTTCCATAGCTTTGCAGACCAAGCTAGTCAGGCTTATGGGGCGAGAGTTTCCAGGATCTGTTGAGGCATCACCTTTGTGGAGAGGGACCACTGTTGCTGTACGCCACTCTTTGGGTACATATCTTGTAGTAAGGCTGAGATTGAACAGTAGTTTTATGTTTGGGTATGCTCTTCTTGGAGTTCATGTAGGACACAGCCCGGGACACCGTCTGGTCCCATTGATGCTGTGTTTTTTGCTTTGGAGAGGGTGGTTCTTACCTGAGCATCTCAGATGTCAGGGGGGCAGCACACTGCTGGGATAGATATTTGCCCTTTTGGTGGGGGGGGGAGAAGTTTGCACTGAACCTGTCAGCTAGGATGTTGGCAATGTCTGTGGGTTCGGTGTATTTTTTTGTCATTTTGGACTAATTCTGAGCATATCTGGGAATTCCCACCCAGGTTCCTGACATAACTAAAGAAAGCCTTGTGATTATCCTTAGTGTCCTGTGCAGTTTTTCTCTAAGCTGGCCTTAGACGATTTTATGATTGCCCGTAGTTTTTTGCTAATACTGATCAGAGATGCCTTCCCTTTTTGGGATTTTGCTTTATCATGTAGTAGCTTCCTCCTTCTATTGTATAGTTTGTTTATGGCTGGGGTCCACCAGACAGGACATCTGCCTTTGGAGGATTGGGTCTTGGTTTTATTTGGGATTGCATGATCCATGCATTCCTGAAGGTATTCATAGAATGCTTTTATAAAGGATTCTGTGGTCTGGGCCGTATATTCCACAGGCCCGGGGGCTTTGAAAGATTCCACCTTGGTTTTGAGGAGTGTGAAATTTGCTTTAGAGAAGTTTTTCACTGTGGTTTTCTGGGCAGGGGGTGGGGTTGGAATGTGAATATCCAGTGAGATTAGTTTATGGTTTGATCTTACCAGTGAGGGATACACTTCTGGTCTGGAGCATAGAGTCCCCATGTTGGTGATGATCAGGTCCAGTATGTTTTCCCCTCTTGTGGGAGTGGTAACAAGTTGCTCCATAGCATTTGAGTTTATAAATTCTAGGAACCTTTGGGCTAGGGTGTTGGAGCTAGAGTAATGCTCCCAGTCTATGTTTGGGTAGTTGAAGTCACCCAATATAATGGTGTTTGGAGAGACCTTCATATTTTCCAGTGTTCTCAGGAAGGCCAAGCGGGGTTCCTGGGTTTGGGAGGGTGGTCTGTAGCAGGCTATAAACTGGGAGGCAGTTTTACCCACTGTTAGTTGCACATGGATAGTCTCTGATGCTTCATGCTAAGCCACCAACCTGGAGGTGTGGGTATCTTTGACGAATATTGATACTCCCCCTCCTTTTGTGGTTTGGTCCAAGTTTTGAGGCTGAAAAGCATGGTATGAGGTATAACCTGGTAGTGCTGGGGTGCTCTCGGGAGCCTTGAACCAGGTTTCTGTTACTGCACAGATATCGATGTTCTCAATGCTAAGGAGAGTTTCGAGTGCGTGCATCTTGAGTTTAGACTTCTGGTGTTGAGTAGCATTACTCTTAGTTTCTTATCCCTTGTGATACCTATGGAGGTGGGTTTGTCTTTTGAGCCTTGCCTAAATAAGGCACTATGGGGGTGGCAAGAGCCTTTGCCAATATCCGAAAGCCCAGGGGTGAGAGATGCAAGCCGTCCCTAGCGAAGCATCGTGGCTTGTCGAGCATGTCATCCCAGGCTGACAGGCATTGGATCCCCTTTAAATAACACCAATACTTAAGCCAATTGTTGAAATTGATCATCTTGTCTTCATATTGTGGCATCATTCTTGGTGAGGGTAAGGTGCTACTCAAGGTCAGGGTCATACCGGCCTGGGCTACATGCTAAGAGAGCTCCTCTATGTCTCTTTTCATGTAGTCCAGGGAGGTATGTCTCAGGTCATTCACACCAGCATGGACAATGACTGAGTCATATTTGTACTTGCCTTGGAGTGACCTGAGTGCTTGTGTTATGTGGCGGATCCTAGCGCCCGACAGGCAGCTCACAGTGACCTTCTCCTTGTTCAGCCTGGTGAGTGGGACGTCAGTGTGCCTGACGATAGAGTCACCTATTACAAGTGTATCAGGTGTGTTGTTTAGCCTTAAGAGCTGTGACTGTTCGGCACACTGGCTTTGTGAGCTATGTGTTGCACGTGTTTTGTTTTGGGGTAGCGGTTGCTTGGGTGTCTCTGCTGCTTAGGCAGATTTTTATTTAGAGCCTCCGATTATGTTTTTATGTGTTTATGTGTTTGGTTTGCCGTTGTGGTAGGTCTATTTGAGACTGGAATTGTAGTGAGTGTGGTTTCCTTCTCCTCCTGACTGGTTACGCCAGTACTGAGTTGAGAGAGCTTAGCCTCCAGTTTGGCTATATGGTTGCATCTCTCACATGTGATGGAATTTGTTGGGAGGAGGAGAGGGTTGTCTGTGTACATGAGACAGTTGTAACATTGCCTCAAGATTCCCAGATTCACCAGCTGGACCAGAGAGGAGATTGACAACTGACCTTTGGACATGCTAGAATAGTATTGGGAATTCCTTTATAATTGAAAAAAGGGGCCAATGGGGAACAAAGTACTCAAGGGGAGTTTGTGAGGGTGTAGTGCCTTTAATGTTTTAGTGCTGACTTGTATAATTGCTTTAGTGAGCAAGTGCCAGGCTTTAGAGTAGGAATAGGGTGTTTATTATGAGAACTAGATCATTTCTAAGGGAAAAAGTGAAGAACAGACTTTATGGAGCTGAGAATGGTTTAAACCCAATTAAACACAATTAAGCAGTGCTGGCTGATGCTGCGCTATGTGCAAAATCACGCAAAGCCGTGCTAAAGCGGGTTTTATACAGGGTGACTTGAAAGAGCTAGAAATTGGCCCAAAACGGCCAATAGACTACCAGATTCTTGTGCTGGGAACACTCCTCCAGGGATAGATAGGCTGCTCTAAGCTCCCCACTGCCACTGGTGAACAAAGAAGCCTCCCTTTATCCAAGAAAGGAAATGGGCAACACAGGAACTTTCCAAAAGTCCAGAATACAGCAAAGCCTGTATTTGGACTACTCTAGGTCAGGAAAGGCAGGAAACAAGGATAATTTTTTTGTTTTTTTTTTTTTGCAACACACAGCAGGAAAATGCAATAAATATGTAACACAGGCTAGCACACTTGAGTGTGTAGCCTCAACAGGTAAATGCAACAAACAGGACAAACTTTAAAAGTGCAGGTGCAAAAACAACTTTAAACAGTTTAAAACAGTTCAAGAAGCAGAAATACTTGCAGTTTAGCTAGACTGGACAGTCACCCAGGTAGAAGCAGGAAGAAAACACTTTCATCAGGTTAGCAGTCGCTCTTTTAGCCTCTCTGCTGCTAGCACCACTCTGCAGGACCACGAGGAACTTGGCTGAGTAGTAACAAGCGCAAAAACCACGCCAAAGCGGGTTTTATACAGGGGGACTTGAAAGAGCTAGACATTGGCCCAAAACGGCCAATAGACTACCAGATTCTTGTGCTGGGAACACTCCTCCAGGGATAGATAGGCTGCTCTAAGCTCCCCACTGCCACTGGTGAACAAAGAAGCCTCCCTTTATCCAAGAAAGGAAATGGGCAACACAGGAACTTTCCAAAAGTCCAGAATACAGCAAAGCCTGTATTTGGACTACTCTAGGTCAGGAAAGGCGGGAAACAAGGATAATTTTTTTTTCTTTTTTTGCAACAAACAGCAGGAAAATGCAATAAATATGTAACTCAGGCTAGCACACTTGAGTGTGTAGCCTCAACAGGTAAATGCAACAAACAGGACAAACTTTAAAAGTGCAGCTGCAAAAACAACTTTAAACAGTTTAAAACAGTTCAAGAAGCAGAAATACTTGCAGTTTAGCTAGACTGGACAGTCACTCAGGTAGTAGCAGGAAGAAAACACTTTTATCAGGTTAGCAGTCGCTCTTTTAGCCTCTCTACTGCTAGCACCACTTTGCAGGACCACGAGGAACTTGGCTGAGTAGTAACAAGTGCAAAAACCGCGCCAAAGTGAGTTTTATACAGGGGGACTTGAAAGAGCTAGAAATTGGCCCAAAATGGCCAATAGACTACCAGATTCTTGTGCTGGGAACACTCCTCCAGGGATAGATAGGCTGCTTTAAGCTCCCCACTGCCACTGGTGAACAAAGAAGCCTCCCTTTATCCACGAAAGGAAATGGGCAACACAGGAACTTTCCAAAAGTCCAGAATACAGCAAAGCCTGTATTTGGACTACTCTAGGTCAGGAAAGGCGGGAAACAAGGATAATCTTTTTGTTTTTTTTCTGTTTTTGCAACAAACAGCAGGAATATGCAATAAATATGTAACACAGGCTAGCGCACATGAGTGTGTAGCCTCAACAGGTAAATGCAACAAACAGGACAAACTTTAAATTACATGCGCAAAAGTGCGCTAAAGCTGGCTTTAAAGCAGGGGGTTAGAAAGAGATAGGAAATGGCCCAAAATGGCCAAGAAGCTACAAGTCACTGGGCTGGAACCACTCCTCAAGGGACAGATAGGCTGCTCAGAGCTCCCCACTCTCACTGGTGAACAAAGAAGCTTCCTCCTATCCAAATAAGGATATGGGCAACACAGGAACTATGACACAGCCCAGAGATCAGCAATACCTGAAGACTGGACTATTCTAGGATATTTTTTTTTTTTTTTTTTTTTACAAAGTAGCAGAAATTATGTACAGAAACACAGTAAATGCTTTAATTCGGCTAGCACACTTGAATGTGTAGCCTACCAATTAAACTAAGCAAAAACAAACTTTAAAAGTGCAAAAAACTCAGAAATACAGGGAGGAATGCAATAAAACAACTTTGCAGAGCTTATTTAGTTAATGAAACAGAGAAGTCTATATATATATAGAAAAGCAGCTAAAACACACAAACACTTTAGATGCAGTGCAACCTAGAGCACTTGAGTTGTAGCAATATTAAGGCAATTACAGTTATAATAAATGCACCAAAATGTTTGAGAAGCACAGTCAGAACACAAGGAGATTCAGGCAAAAAAAAATTTTTTTTTCTTGAAAGGGAAAAAGGAGAAACAGAAGGCCTTATTAAATGTTCTCTCTGTATTAGGTAGAATGAGCTAATGACACTAGACTGGGAGGAGTGTCCCAGATCAGATTTACAGTAGGGGTGGGCAACTGCAAAGCCACCAAGTATAAACAGCAAGACACCAACACGGGGGTGGGGGGGACAAAAACAATAGCCTACATACAGCAAGCACTAGAGAAAAACACAAATGAAAGTTTTTTAAACAGATAAAGATTTGTAAAGATACAGAATTCTTTTAACTGCAAACAAATCAGTTACTTGTGCAGATTAGTTAATAGCAATAAAATACACTCAAAGACTAAAAAGCAGGCAATAAAAGTGCTATATATTAATTGTTAGAAACAATAATCTGTATAAATAATCGAAAAAAAAACAGGATACTTATATATCTCAGCTAACAGTTGTGGTTAACAACTCTCATCCACTCTGCTCAGTGTGTATAGACATATATATATATATATATATATATATATATATATATATATATATATATATTATTGCCCGCGGGCAATTTTACTAATATTTAGACTATGCTTTGACTCATTTTTGAACTATCCATGCCATACTGACATAACTGTCACTAGAATTAGGAAAGAATACAAATCTACTTATCAGCTCTTGAGACTGCTCACTTACAGAGGCTAGAATTGCTATACAGAAAAATATACTGCAAGCTAAATTGGAGCATGACCATTATATATTATATAGTATCACCTGTGTTTAGGAAATAATGCACACATTCCAGAAAAGACTGGAAACTGAATGTATAGGTTTGTTTCCCTCTCAGGGAGATATAAACATTAGTGTGCCACTGGTTGGTACCTGTTACAGAAAGAGATAGCCTTTGTAATGCAAAGTAGAGCAATGTGTGCACTGAAAGTCACACAACATTCTTTAGAAATGTATCTGCCATGCTTGTAAAGAGGCTGTGCATTCATCCAGCTCTTCTGTGTCTCTATTTAATTTTTCATGTGGTCTTCGGAAGCTACAGAAAAGGAATATAAATGCATAACATGGTACTAGAAATAAAGGGTGGTCCCTGCACATATGTTCCGCAAGGCTCTATGCAACAAATTACATTAGAAGTTGCTGCAGTTAGACTTTATGATGCGACTGGACCCAGCCAGACCACCATAGTTTTTGCTGAGCAGAAGATAAAATTAAGAGCAGAAACAATAGCAAATTAGTGATAAGAAAAAGATAATTGATAAAAATAAACCAAAGAAAAATAATTGAAATAAAGACCTGTATCAAATAAGTGTTTCAGAACTCTCTCACTCAATGTCCTCTTTAATATTTTGAACTAGAATAAAAAACATGGCATTTGAGCAAGAAATTACAAAAGTCAAATTTTCCACATAGAAAAAGTAGAATCATCATTATTGCAGTGGTTACCACTAAACTCATAAGCATTTGTAATTCTCCAGGAGAATCTGACAGAAAGTTGTAAGCAATGGTTGTAATAGTTTGATCTTGTTTGTTTTGCATCTTGCATATCAAAAAAGGAAAAGAAGTGGATGCAGCCACATTTCTTTATCTAGCTGGAGATTGTAAAGCACCTAACACATTTAATCTTACTAAGTAAAAAAAGTTATGTAGTAGTCATGATAGAAAGATTCAGCCAGCATTGTAACCCCAAATAAAACTTTTCAGAAACCTCGTTGAATCCATACTATTGGTTACCAGGATAATGATTTTTGTAAAGACTGTTCTTGGCTTAAGCACCAAATCGGTTTCATAGTCACACTGTTAACTCCCATCTGCATAGCTGCTTCCTCTAAAGTGCCTTTCATGTATTTGATCCTGTAATAGCAGTCAGTTTGGACAGGATATAGGGATCCATTACCTGTGACAGGTAGCATATCAGAATACCAAGTTTTGCTAAAAAAATATCCATTAATTGCTCTACATTTTCTTATTATTAAGTGACACTAGGGATACCTGTCCTATAACACTAGGTATGGTCGAGAAATCTTTATGTGTTTCTAAGTCTTACTCTAAAGATGGCCCTGATGACATTAATAGGTACTTCATTGCAAACATCAGTAAGTCCACTTCACATCGTTTACTTTTGTTATTTCATTGTGGGTTTGGAAAGGTATGTTCTGTACATTTGGAATACTGCTTTTGTTATTCCACTTTTGAAATGAGGTAATCTGTACACAGTGCACATTGGATGTTTATTATCTAATCAGCCTCACATGTATTATAGGCAAATGCTTTTGAAAGTGTGATTTAGTCATCAGTTGTAGAGGAGATAAGTGCTCCTTTGGACATTTTTCAGCATGGCCTTTTCATCCAGTAGATCTTGTCTCACCAATCGACTTAGTTTCTACCAAAATGTATGGAAATCTGTGGACCTACGCATGTATGTGGACAGGATTTATCTACATCTGTCTAAGGCATTTGATTCTTTGCCTCATTTGGACCTTCTTTTCATCTTGTCAGGACCTGGTATTAATCAATTTATATTCAAGTGCATTGATAAGTGGCATTTAAGTTTAAAGCTGAATGTATCAGTTGGTATACATCATTTGTAGATTATATGAAAATGGGGCAATTATTAATTCACTGAAAGACCAAGAGAACTTCCAGAGGTATTTAGGCAGCCTCTTTATTTGGGTTTAAGTAAGAACATTAAACTTAATGCCAGTGAAACCACAATATTATACTTTGCCTGTCGCAAATCATGCTACCTATGCGTTATTAAGTAATGAGAATAATGCCAAGGACTTTGGTATAATTGTGACTATCCAATTAAGTTACAAGGTTAACCTTCCATTGGTCATCAGCAAATGCTGTGCACTTATGATAGATGTTCTGCTCAGCTCAAGTCATGATGAGAGAGTACTGGTACACATCTATAAAGCTTTAGTTAGGCCTCTAATTGAATACTGTGGTGCTGCTTGTATGTACAACTGCTCACAGATCACCAGGTTGGAAAAATAAAAAAGTTTGATTCTAAAAAGATGCACAGTAAACCATCTAAGCTAAAGGAACTGACTGCAGAACCTATCATTGTTTTCAATAAGGTATTAGTTAATTTGTGTCAGTCTTATTATCATGTATAAATGCACAAATCATATTGTTATGCTAAACACTGTTGGCATGCAAAATAAACCACTACAGATGGAGAAGAAGGAATAATGCATTTTTTGTGAAAAACCCAGGTTGCAATATAAATTTGGTGAAATGATACTTTCATTATAGTACTGGTAAACTATGGAATGATTTTATCTATTGGGATCTGAAAGACACCAAGCTTTAACAGAATCAAGGCTGGTCTTGATAAATTATATGGTGATAAATGTGTGTGTGTGTGTGTGTGTGTGTGTGTGTGTGTGTGTGTGTGTGTGCGTGTGTGTGCGTGTGTGTGCGTGTGTGTGTGTGTGTGTGTGTGTGTGTGTGTGTGTGTGTGTGTGTGTGTGTGTGTGTGTGTGTGTGTGTGTGTGTGTTTGTGTGTGTGTGTGTGTGCGTGTGTCGCAGTGTCTTCTGTAGTGATATTGTTAAGGGTTAATAAAGTCAGCTGAATAGTGACAAATTTATAAGGTCGCTATAGTGGCTCTGCATTTATATTATACTGAACATAGTACTATCCCCCCGTTTGCTAACTGAAGATGGACAAGAAGATTTGTAAATATTCTGTCGGGGCACATATGCTTCATTTAGCTTTAGTTTCAAATGTAATTGACTGCTTGAGCCCAAGCACTGTATAAGCTAAAGTACAGGTAGTTATGCCATAATACAAAAAATGCTAAATAAAAAAAATGACATGATAAAATAAAGGACAAGAACAAAAATAACTGTAATATCAATCAGGACAACTGAGTCAACTCTAGGCCCAACTTCACCAAGTCTTCAAGGAATACTTTAAACTACAAAGTAATGGAGAGGCTGTCAACCAACTCGGTAACATATGATTCAAGCCATGTCACTGGAACTACTAATACCTCTTGGAAGGCAGAAAGCAGAGGCCGGGATGGCTCATACCAAGTCAACAAATTCTGATTCATGACCCAAGCCATGTAAGGAAACCACAACCAAAGCATTTCAGATATTTGCAGTACTTGAGTGGGAACCAGTGTAACTCTCCATAGAGCAGCATAATGTTGCATTACCTGGACACCCTTGAAATTAGACAGCCTGCAGAGTTTCATACAAGTTGCAAGTGGTCAAGCTCTGAGTATGAAAACTCAAGGTACAGAGCATTACAGTAATCAAGATGGAAGGAGACTATGGTATGCACCATAGCACGCAGATCTGAAGATGGAGTGAAATACTTAATGAAGATGATATTTTTATGATGGAAACCAAATGATTTGGTAACAGCTGAGATTTGATCATTTATCATAAGCGTATTAATAGTCATCCAAGAATCGACCATGAATTGCAGTTTTTTTCCACTAATGATGATTTTTTATGAATGGAATTTTTGACTCTAGCAACTGGGTTGGAGGTGTTGAGCTCTGGTCATAAACCTTTTAGGTATTGATACATTCCAAGTCTATAGCTAAGAGGCTAACAGTTATCACACTCGCCTGAGGGGAAGAGAGTATAATTGCATATTGTTAACAATGCAGTGGTAATGGAATTATCTTGATTGAATAACATTGCCCAAAACAAGCATAGATTTTTTTTTTTTTTTAACAGAGCAGAGAAATAAGCCTCTGAGCTGTTAACAAGCTGCTTCTTATAGCTGAGGTTTTAAGGTTGCAGTGCTTGCTCTCTTCAATCGCAGTTTGTCTACTGTGGGACTCTAAGGAAATCACATAACCTGAAAGGGATTCTTCTATCCAGTGGGTTTACCTGTCTAACAAATGAGTAATATAAGTAAATTTATGCAATATATGGAACCCTGTAGAACAGCACTGTGGTAGCAGAGTTAAAGACTGAGACTGTATTCTGCATTTGTTCAGAGAGGTAGGAGGTAATCCAGTCCAAGACAACAGCTGCAATGTGACTGTAGTGCTCCAGTCAGTTAAGTAATATATATTGGTTCACTGTGTCATGGCAAAAGAAGAGAGATTTAGTAGCACCAACATGGAGATCCCTTGCTATAAGGAAATTGCTAAAGACTATAGTAAGGGCTGTCTCAATGCTAGATTCAGCTTAGAAATTGAACCAGAAAGGATTATCTATGTAATCTCTCAAATAAGATTACATACGTAAGTGTAGTACTTCCTTGAGGACCTTTCCAACATAAGGGAGGCTTGAGACAGGTATATGCTTACCCACATTACAATGGTCTAACACTGTCTTTTTGAGGACTGGAATATTAAAGCCCGTTTCTATTGAGTTGTAAATGCTTTGTCTTTGGAAGAGGTGAGGATGATCCAGTAGAGGATGGAGGCTGGTACTTCCAGATAAGAAAGAGCAAGCATATGGGTTGGGATGTGGATCCAGATTTTAAGTATTAGTATGTATAGCGTAAATAGAAGAGATAACATAATCACGACAGGGAATAAACATTAACTCACACCAATCCAAAAATGGTCCTGACTCCCATGGTCCATTGACACAACCTTCGTGAGAGCCTTGTGGGACACCATATTAGATAAAACCTTCTATGTCATGTGACAGATTACACTGTGTTGCCGTGTGACTACCCAGAAGAGTATGGCTGGTTGATTTGCCTTATCAGATATCTCCTGGATCAAGAACTTAAACTTCTTCCAAGAAATTTCAGCATGGTAAACTGAGCAGTGGTTGTAGCTTCAAGCACAAAGCAAAGCACAACTTTAAGGTAAACACAACTCCAGGGTGAAAATTTCTCAAATCCTTTATTTTGGTAACTCGGCCTTTTGCCTTCAAGGGATAGAAGTCTACAAACACCCCCCCATTTTATAGTCATCCAAACTCAACAGTATAATCAACACCATAATTGAAACTAGTGATATCATTACAAAGTTAGAGGCATCGAACTTTTAAAATATACCACATAGACCAGTCTAATATAGTCACAAGGATTTAAATATTAATTTTTAGTACAAATGTTTTTAACATCTTTTCAACATACACCTTTTAAAATATATCTAGATATATAAAAAACCCTAAACTTTCTACAAAGTTAAATTACTTTCTGTATTCATGCCCCTAGTTTAAAGTGTTCTGAAATTTATTATAAAGTTGCATTCTAACTTGTCAAGTTATTTTTTAAAGTTTCCTGCATTGTTAATAATGGGATGTGCTAGTACACTAAAAATAAATCCTTACTGCATCCCCCATGTAGTGACACAACATGTTCTGCTACTGGGCTTAAATTATTTATTTTTCTAATATCACCTTGATGCTCCATAATTCGTACTTTGACTTTCCTTTTTGTGTGACCTATGTACCATTTCACTCACTCACAACCCATGATATAAACAAGTCCCTGTGAATTGTAATGAAAGGTTTCCCTGGCCTTATAGACTTTACCATTAATTCTAAACCCATCAAGATTTTTAGCGCTATTGCAAACATTACAATTTCCACATGCACGCATGCCTACCCTGCCTGTAACCATTGCCCTTTCACCATTTCCACCTAATATTTCTTTCAAATTCCTAAATCTACTATATGAAAAGGTTACATGCTCAGGAAAAAGATGTCACACACTGGGGTCCTCTCTTACCATATACCAAAATGTTCTAATGATATACTCAACCCTACATGAAAAAGGGGAACATTTTGTGACAAAAATATTTTATTTTCCTCACTTAACTCCTGAACTTCATTTTGTTTCAGCTGTCTTTCCCCTGCTTTCTTCATTTTTCTGACCCCTAGAACAGTGTCCTCAGCATCCTATAAAAGGCTTACAGAGTATCCTCTATACTTTAACCTCTCAATGGCCTCCCCTAAAAATACTTCTTTCAAACACTCTTCAGAAGTATTAAAGTAAATGCTTTTCAAGTCTCCCAAGGGTAAAGCCTTAAATAAACAAGGGGGTTACATGCTTTCTGCATGTAGAAAATTGTTGACTACAGTAGGTTTTCTTTGTGGTTTAAATTCAGTTCTGTTTTCCCCACTCACGTACAGTTCCACATCCAAATAAGTAATGTTAGTGGAACTAATATGATGGGTAAACTTTAAGCCATGTTCTGTGTTTTTCAAATCCTCCATAAATTCCAAAAATTTTCCTTGCTCGCCTTTGCAAACAAAAATCAAATTGTCTATGAATCTGCCATAATAAACTACATTCTCAATGAAGAACCTATTTTGATAAACAAATTTATTCTCAAAGTCACCCATATAGACAATTGCATATGAGAGGGCAAAAACCACCCCCATTGCTGTGCCTTTTTACTGGAGAAAAATTAGATTTTCCCACCTGAAATAGTTATGCGTCAAACAAAATTCTAATAATACAAGGAGGAATGAAGAGTGGGGCCCTCCCCCAGCATTCTTCCCATTGCTTCTAGACCCTTCCTAGTATCAATACTTGTATACAGAGATTTTATATCCACCGTGGCCCAGTAAAAATCTCTGCCAACTGATCTTTTTAATTTTACACACAAATTTCCTGTATTTTTTATGTGAGAGGGTACTTTCCTTAAATACTTCTTCAAATGAAAATCCCAATTTTCCCATATTTTCTAAATATAATCCTAACATAGATACAGTGGGTCTTCCTGGGGGACCATTCAAATTTGTGCAAATCTTAGGTAAAGCATAAACTCTTGGGTCACTGGGTTCTCTATTATACAATTTCTGAATGTCCTTTTGATCCAGGACCCCTAACTATTCCCCTCTTTCCAAGATTCCCCAACCTCCCCATTAAATTTGGTTAAAGGATTGATGTCCAACTCAACATACTCATCTGTAACCAGAATTAGATCTTTTATCATCCTATCATAATCCTTTCTATCCATTATTACCCAGTTACCACTTATCGAAACATATCTAGTTTCAGGCATGCTCCTTGAAATCAATCCCATCCATTATTTGATAAATTATAATTCATTTTTTTCTTTCAAAAATGCATCAAAACTCGTGTTCTATTTGACTGCAAACAATATGTTCATACATTTTAATACACATGGATGTCTTTTATAGCATGAATTTACTTCTATTAGAAAAATGTGGAACATACAGATGACCATAACCTGGCTCAAATTTACCATTCAACATCAACTTCAGACTCAGTTTCAAGTTCACCTCTTTCCTCAGCAGGTTTGTTAAATTCAGCAAAGGCTTGAATGTCATAAGCACTTACGTTTTCATCATTTATTAAGTCCCCTCTTGGTCCCAAAAAACAACTCCAACACTTTCATACTTTTTTTTACACTAAAAAAAATACTTTCAAGTGCAATTTATGACAGAAGCGTTTTGCATCAATGATAACATTTGCCAAACCGGAAAATCTTGTGGGTACAAACTTCGGGCCAAGTCATAAAACATTCACCAGGTCTGAAGTTAACACCAAACTTGACAAATTCACTATCCTCAAGTCTTCTCCTGCTTCACTGATCTCTTCATTAAGCATAGTAAGCATTTTATTACTAATTTCCTGAACCTGGGTTTGATTATGTAGGGAGGTGCTCTCCGGCACACTGATAGATGCATTCTGTTCCAATACATCAACATTTACAAGAGAAAGTTTCCATATTTTGTGGCATTGTCTCACCATTACATATTAAATATTGTTCAACAACATTAATAGCACTAGTTGCATTTTTACTACCTTCACCTTAAATTTCAGCAGTAATAGAAGAACTTACAATCATATTCACATCTGGTTCACTTACATCTTGCAAAAGGTTGCAGATGTGCTATCATGTTTTTCTTCTTTCCCTTTGAATTTCAACTGTTTCAAAAGAACTTATAGCCATATTAACATTTAGTTCACTTTCATTTTGCAAAAGTGTTTCAGAACTAACAGTTTCCCAACTGCGGCCAGGTCTCCACAATATGCAAAAAAACTTTATCAGAATTACATGCATTAAACGTCTCAGTGTTGCACGTTTCATATTTCCCCGTGCACTTCATATTTAAAGTGTAAGTACTAGGTAAACAGTCTATTTCGTCATTATTTGTAAAAGTCACATTATTTCCCTTACTTTTTGTTCTCTTGACCGTCGATTCGTCGGCCCTTCCGAAAATAACTTCTGGTATGTCGTTGTTTTGGGGAATGCATTTCTCCTGTTAAGTTCTTCAATGCACTACTTGTTTCCCCTGATGATACCTCCTCAAACAACACACTTTTATTGCTGCCAACGTTAGTCTCTACTGACGGGAAGGAGGAATCACAGGATGTCCTCTCATAGGAAGTCCTGCTCCGATTTCTTGATTTACCCAACTGCTTATGCAATCTTACTGAATAGGATGTATTATTGTGAAAGTCATTAATGTCCCTGTTTAACTTTTTCTTCTTATGGACAAGGACATTTTTTTCAACCTCTTGTACTCACTCGTTGCTTAATTCCAACCATACACTGGTTATATTTGTCCTCAGAAATCTCATTAAACAGATAGTCCTGTAGCATTGTAATTTGCCAACATAACCTTTCAATTACTCTAAGGTTACATTTTACAAGTATTTGCAACCAGGTAAGAGTGCATTTTAATGAAGCTTCTCCCCATTCAGCTAAAATGTCTCCCTCTTCCTCCAGGAAATCCCCAACGGGCAGCTGTACACTACATAAGCCCCTAGGGGTTATTTTTAGAGAGATGTATTTCTCTAGCAATTTATTATCATAAAAAAAAAATCACCTCTTTAGATAGAAGTCACTCTAGTTGCTCAAATTTCTCCAAATGACCACTGTCATCACAGGGTCCCCACAGGTTACCTTTGGACAGTTTTTGCTCTCGTTCATGGAGGAAATCCTACAGCAAAACACCTCCACTGGTTCCCCATTCCTTCCAAATCACTTGTGGATGGCTTGTTGGTAGCCCAAGCATGCTCCATTAACATAATAAATGCAACTCCACTTCACTTCAACTTATTAAAAACAGAAGCATAAAGCAAAACACAACTTCAGGGTGAAAAATTCTCAAGTCATTTATTCTGGTACCTTGGCCTTTCGCTTTCAAGAAATACAAGTGTATAAACACACCCCCATTTTATAGTCATCCAAACTCAACAGTGTAATTAACACCATAAATGAAACCAGTGATTTCATTACAAAGTTAGAGGCATCGAACACAATATTACTTTTACAATATACCACATAGGCCAGTATACTTTAGTCACAATGATTTAAATATTAATAGTACAAACATGTTTAACATCTTTTCAACATACACCTTTAATATATATATATATATATATATATATATATATATATATATATATATATATATATATCATCATCATCATTCATCATCATCCCCTTTTTACCATTTACATGGGGTCAGGGTATTGTATTAACTGTCGCCAGCTCTCTCAATTCAGTGCCACTCTCCTGCCTTCTTCAACACTCATGCCTGATTGTCGCAGATCTTCTTTCACACAATCCATCCACCTCTTTGCTGGATGCCCTCGCTTCCTCTTACCTTCTTCCTGTCTGTCCCAAATCTCCCTCACCAGATTGTCTTCTGCTTTTCTACACATGTGCCCATACCATCGTAATCTGTTTTCTTTGATCTTTTCTGCAATTGGAGCTACTTTGGCTTCTGCTCTTATGTCCTCATTTCTTCGCCTGTCCTGCAGTGTGCATCCTACCACCTTTCTCAGGCACTTCATTTCCATCACCTCTAGCTTCTTCAACTGTTCTGCCTTTACTGCCCAGGTTTCTGTACCATACAGTAGTACTGGCCACACCACTGTCTTGTACACCTTACTTTTCAGCTTCTTTGGCATTCTTCTGTCATAGACTACACCTGATACTCTATGCCAGTTGGCTGCAGCCCCTCTGATTCTAGCTTTGACCTCTTCATTCAGACTACCCTCTCCTCAACCACCCCTCCCAGATACTTGAAGCTGTTTACCTGTTCCACTATCTTCCCATCTATCTCTATTCTCAGCTTCTTCTGATTTCCCCAATCTGCTGCCATTACCACTGTCTTATCTGTGCTTAGTTTCATCCCGTGTGCTTTCAGATTTGCATTCCATTCTCCTATCCTTTGCTGAAGTTCTAGCTCAGAGTCTGCCTGTACTGCCACATCGTCTGCATACAGCAGCTTTGTTGATCTGTCCCCTCTAGCCTGTTTGCTGATGTAGTCCATTACCAGTGTGAACAGCAGTGGGCTCAGAGCTGAACCCTGGTGTACACCCACTCCCACTGGGAACCCCTCAGTGAGGCCAGACTCTGTTCGTACTTGAGTCACTGGGTCCTTCTACATAGCCTGTACTAATTCTACCAATGTTTCTGGGACTTCAAACCACCGCAGTACTGCCCAGATCAGCTTTCTTGGAACCTTGCCATATGCTTTCTCCACTGTCACCAAAAAATGGGCATGGGTAGTTACCGGTGATAAGTGGGTTGAGGACCCGGCCTACTCTCTGACCCACGCCAGGGACCCATGCTAACAGTGGGAGGGGTATATGTGCTCCTATTGGCCAGTGTGTGCCCGCCATAAAAGCCCAGCAGCCCTGGGTCAATAGACCACTGGCTGGTCGGTGTCTAGTTGCCCAGCCTGGGTTACCTGGGATAGCTCTGTTGAGTGAAAGCTGGACAATAAACCAACCAATCTGCCAAACATGAACTGAGAATTGCAACGCTAAATGTAGGTTCACTGACAGGATGCAGCTTAGAAGTGGATGACATGATGATACGGAGGAGGCTGGACATCCTATGTATCGAAGAGACGAGATGGAAGGGCAGTGCAACAAAGCCACTTGGCTTGGGATCCAGACTCTACTACTAAGGTGGTGGACAAGCTAGAAATAGTGTAGGAATTGTGGTGAGACAGAGGCTTCAAAAGTCAGTGAGGGATATCATCAGAATTAATGACAGACTCATGGCAATCAGACTCCAGTGTAATGATAGGACAGTATTCATAATCTCAGCCTATGCCCCACAGCAGGGTTGTGATAGTGAGGAAAAGAGTGCATTCAGACATCACTTGCAGGACCTACTAGATAAAGTAGGACAACATGAATTGGTGTTGATAATGGGTGACTTAAATGCACATATCGGGACAGACAGAACAGGATATGAGGACTGCCTGGGTCCACATGGGTGGAGCAATAGGAATAAAGAAGGAGAAGCCATTCTAGACTTCTGTCTGGCAAATGGCTTGATAGTAGCCAACACATGGTTCAGAAAGAAAGAGTCACAAGATCACATACAAGAGTAGCCAACATGCAACTCAGGTAGACTTCCTCCTAGTAAGGAAAAGGCACTGGGGTAGAATCCATGTTTGCAAAGTCATCCCCAGTGAAACAGTCTGCTCACAGCATAAACTAGTAGTTGCCACAATCAGCTGCAAGCAGTGGTCAGAGAAGGCTCTAAGGTCAACAGAGACCAGGCTGAAGACCTGGAAGTTGACTGGAGAGAAAGTACAGCAGTTCAAGGAATTACTCAGGGCTCTAGCACCCCAACAAGAGGAGGAAATAGGTGGAGTTGAAGAAGAGTGACAGCGCCTAAAAACAGCATGCGTTAGGACTACAGAAAAGATATGTGGCTGAGCCAAGTATGGAAATAAGGTACATAAGGAAAGCTGGTGGTGGAATACAGAAGTGCAGGAAGTAATCAAAAGAAAGAAGGAGTGCAGGAAGAAGTGGGAGATTGAAAAGACTGACCAAGCTAGGAAGGACTACTGGTTGGCTAACAAAGAAACTAAGAAAGAAGTTGCAATAGCAAAGAATAGGGCATCAGAAGCACTCTATCAGCTTCTAGAAAGTGACTCAGTAAGGGGCACAAAGAAACTATACCAGGTTGCAAGGCAAAGACAGAAAGATAAAGAAGATAGTCAGACACCCTTCATAAGGGATTCCAGCAACAACCTGCTTACCAGCCCACAGGACATCAAAGGCAGATGGAAGGAATATTTCCAGCAGCTTCTGAATGAAGAAAACCCCACAGAAGCGGTACTGCCCCAGAAACAGCCTACAATGACAGTAGAAGAGGAGCCCGGCTTAGAAGAAGTAAGAGCAGCACTAAGGAAAATGAAGTCAGGGAAAGCAGCAGGCCCAGATGAGGTCACAGCAGATATGATAAAGATGCTGAATGAGCTAGGGGAGAAATGGCTCCTGAGGGTACTAATTGCAGTGTGGAGAGAAAGGCGTATTCCAGATGACTGGAGAATAAGCATACTCGTGCCAGTGTACAAGAACAAAGGGGACATCCAAAACTGTGGACAGTACAGAGGCATCAGACTCCTACCACATTGCATGAAAGTTCTGGAGAGGGTGATTGATAAACGGATATGCAGAATAGTAGAATGTAAGATGGGAGATGAACAGTTCGGATTCAGATCAGGATGCAGCACAATTGACCCGATGTTTGCATTGAGACATATACTTGAGAAGAAACTAGAGAAGAGGAGAGAGTCAAACTGGGCTTTCCTAGACTTGGAGAAAGCATATGACATATATATATATATATATATATATATATATATATATGTGTGTGTGTGTGTGTGTGTGTGTGTGTAAGAAACCCTAAACATTCTACAAAGTTAAATTACTTTCTATATTCATGCCCCTAAGTTGAAGTGTTCTGAAATTTATTATCAATTTGCATTCTAACTTGTCAAGCTCTTTTGTTTGACGCATAACTATTTCAGGTGGGAAAAACTATTTTTTCTCCAGAAAAAAGGCAAAGCAATAGGGGTGGCTTTTGCTGCCACATATGCAATGTGGGTGACTTTGAGAATAAATTTGTTTATCAAAATAGGTTCTTCATTGAGAATGTGGTTTATTATGGCAGATTCATAGACAATTTGATTTTTGTTTGCAAAGGTGAGCAGGGGAAATTTTTGGAATTTATGGAGGATTTGAACAACACAGAACATGGCTTAAAGTTTACCCATCATATTAGTTCCACTGACATTACTTATTTGGATGTGGAACTGTATGTGAGTGGGGAAAACAGAATTGAATTTAAACCACAAAGAAAACCTACTGCAGTCAACAATTTTCTACATGCAGAAAGCATGTAACCCCCTTGTTTATTTAAGGCTTTACCCTTGGGAGACTTGAAAATAATTTACGTTAATACTCCTGAATAGAGGTTGAAAAAAGTATTTTTAGGGGAGGCCATTGAGAGGTTAAAATATAGGGGATACTCTGTAAGCCTTTTATAGGATGCTGAGGACACTGCTCTAGGGGTCAGAAAAATGAAGAAAGCAAGGAAAAGACAACTGAAAAAAATGAAAATGAAGTTCAGGAGTTAAGTGAGGAAAATAAAATATTTTTGTCGCTACATTTTCCCCTTTTTCATGTAGGGTTGAATATATCATTAGAAAATGTTGGTATATGGTAAGAGAGGAACCTAGTGTGGGACATCTTTTTCCTGAGCATGTAACCTTTTCATATAGTAGATTTGGGACTTTGAAAGAAATATTAGGTGGAAATGGTGAAAGGGCAATGGTTACAGGCAGGGTAGGCATGCGTGCATGTGGAAATTGTAATGTTTGCAATAGCGCTAAAAATCTTGATGGGTTTAGAATTAATGGTAAAGTCTATAAGGCCAGGGAAACCTTTCATTACAATTCACAGGGACTTGTTTATATCATGGGTTGTGAGTGAGTGAAATGGTACATAGGTCACACAAAAAGGAAAGTCAAAGTACGAATTATGGAGCATCAAGGTGATATTAGAAAAATAATTAATTTAAGCCCAGTAGCAGAACATGTTGTGTCAGTACATGGGGGATGCAGTAAGGATTTATTTTTAGTGAACTGGCATGTCTCCTTATGAACAATGCAGGAAACTTTAAAAAATAACTTGATGAGTTAGAATGCAACTTGATAATTCATTTCAGAATACTTCAACCTAGGGGCATGAATATAGAAAGTAATTTAACTTTGTAGAAAGTTTAGGGTTTCTTAGATGTGTATATATATATATATATATATATATATATATATATATATATATATATATATATATGTGTGTGTGTGTGTGTGTGTGTGTGTGTGTGTGTGTTTGTGTGTGTGTGTATTAAAAGGTGTATGTTGAAAAGATGTTAAAAATGTTTGTACTAAAAATTAATATTTAAATAATTGTGATTAAAGTATACTGGTCTATGTGGTATATTTTCAAAGTAATATTATGTTCGATGTCTCAAACTTTGTAATGAAATCACTAATTTCAATTCTGGTGTTAATTATGGTGTTAATTGCACTGTTGAGTTTGGAGGACTATAAAATGGGGGTGTGTTTATACACTTGTATTCCTTGAAGGTGAAAGGCCGAGGTACCAGAATAAATGACTTGAGAATTTTTAACCCTGGAGTTGTGTTTGCCTTGAAGCTGTGCTTTGCTTCATGCTTTATGTTTCTTTTGTTAGTAAGTTAAGGTGAAGTGGAGTTGTATTTATTAGTCATTGTAGCTTGTCATCAAGAAGGTTGGAGCAATCCCATTTATGATTAGTCCTCCAGTCAGTTCTCCTTAGATAGCAGAGCTCAATGTCCATCCATAGGCCACTCAGAAATAGTAGGACTAGCTATACACAACTTGAACAACTATATTAAGACAGGAAGTTAAACTCAGTTATAGGCTACAACTAACTGAACTACTTACTCCGATCATAAAGCTGGCCAAGCAAGACAGTGTTAAGGATTCTAGGGTAATCAGACCAAGTCTCATGCATTGCACAAAGTAGGTTGACCATGAATCGAATGATCACAAAGTTATAACACCAAGAAAGGAAGGCCATGTCCAAAGTCTGACAAAATCTATGGGCTGCAGAAGTAAATGAACAGATCTAAATCCCTTCATAATATAAAGGAATTCTTTAACAAAAGCCATTGACTCTCATTTGACCTGATGCTGAAGTCCTAAATCATGAGAAATCTGTGTTATGTCAGCACAGGTGAGACAAGGAAAACAGAAAATTCTTGAAGGAGTGTCACACTTCTAGGTGAAGGGCGGATGAGTAGGCACCAAGAGTTTGCTTCACCAAGAAACAGACACTAAATTGTGGAAAACATGAAAGCCCCAAGGCTGTAAAAGATAGGACCAAAATTGTTATCTATTCAGGTTTCTGTGATAAATGCCAGATCTTAGTTCTACAAGATGTCAGACTAGATAGCTATTTTATTATGGAAGGACTTGACATTAAAATATAGCACCTGAGCCAGTACATCAAGATATCAGGTCTGACCTATCTATCCCAGGTTGTAAATGGAGTCCAAGGGGAGATGATCCTGTCAAATGATGCTCCATCCTATCAAGGATACTGCAGTAAACTAGTATATCCCATGATTCCAGCCCTAGGGATCCCTCATAAGGGCATGGACAATGTCCAGCCCTTTGTCTCAAGTATTCCTGATATTTTATGCATATACATAAAGCAAAACTGGTCATTTTGATAGAAATACATGGAAGAAGGGACAGTATTTCATTCTATGTCTATACAATGTTGAAGCTCCTAGAATTAACAAAAAATGTATGATGAAATAAAATAAAATATAATACATCACTGGGATACAATTAGTAAAATTAATAAAAAACAGTAAGTAGGTAGCCCTAACACATAGAATAAGCTAGTAAATAAATGGACCATAAGGAAAAACAGAACATTGAAAAGAGTAGGTTGAAAAGAAAACAACTGCTCCTTGCATAAGTAAGCTGTAAAACAGTATGTAGTTGCAACAGATATCTAGATAAACAACATTTCACCTAAGGCCTGTGGTAAATGAGTATCTTATTCTGAAGACATTTGGGAGATAAAACAAGTAATCAATGAACCTTTGACCAAGTTATCAGTAATAAAACAGTACAAAGCACCTTAAAAACATTGTTTGAATTATTATTGTCTAGATAATGTTTAAGAGATAAAAGCAGGTGTCCACCAACTGTAGGCCAAATTCCTAGTAACAAAACATTGAGTAGGTAAGAAGCTTAGAGGTTAGATTAGACAGTGGTAAGTAGGTAATGCAGTAGATCGTGAAAACTGTACAGCAGCTAACTTCAGGTTATTCCCTTTTAGGATGGCCACACATTGGGTCAGACAATAAAGCTGCAACCAAGAACAGGGCCTGGACAAGGCTATAAGTAATACAATGGCCTTATTATGAATACTCAGTCAACCTCAACATGAAAGGAATGATAGGTGATAAAAGCGAGGATAATAAAATTGCTGACTACTGAATGCAACTCTTATAGTATTGGCAAAGTCAAAAGACAGACCTCCAGGGTTTAATTGGAAAGATAATGCCAAATATTTGTCCTATGGAAATAAATTGTCTGCTGAATGAATGTTTAGGTGGAGATTACAAACTCTGGAACCAGATCCAAAAAAAACGCTTTCCATTTAATGTTCATAGGTCAACAGACAGTAATTTACACAAGGAAGCATCTCTTTGGAATGATGGAGTTAGATGTGAAATATTCAGTCCCAGTAATTATAGCTGACTATAAAGTTATTGGATCTGTTGCCAAGCCTGGGTTACTAAAGTCAGAGATGAACACCAATACCCTTTCCTTAACATTATCACTACTCAAGACAGACTTGGACACACACCATATGCACAACACTATTCCCTTATCTAACCCGTACTGTAATGATAACCTGCAAATGATCACATGCTCAAACTCCTAACCCCAAATGCTAAAACTTTTGGCATTTACAAAAGCAGCCCCACTTATCTGCCAAATAGCAGCTTCCAGTTCGATCAACAGTGCAGTTGACAATATAAGCACTCAGCCAGTTTACCAAGCACATCACACTTCTGGGGAAAATGACATTTGACCACATCACAGGGAAGATATATATATATATATATATATATATATATATATATATATATATATATATATATATATATATATATATATATATATATATAAGTGTGTGTGTGTAGATGCATTCCAGATGCTGAAGAATGACAGTATGTTCAATAGTGTGTTTGATTTTGTAAATATGTTGAATCCACTCTGCTGAGTGCGATTTTTATCAGAAGGAGGAAGTGAGAGTATTTAATAGTACAGTAGGTAGATTGGGGTGTGAGCATGTGTGGGTGTATGAGTGTGTGCTAATGTAAGTAAATAGATAGATGTGGTGTGTGTGTGTGTGTGTGTGTGTGTGTGTGTGTGTGTGTGTGTGTGTGTGTGTGTGTGTGTGTGTGTGTGTGTGTGTGTGTGTGTGTGTGTGTGTGTGTGTGTGTGTGTACACATGCGAGTCTGAGTGTCTTCTGTAGGGATACTGTTAAGGGAAAGGGGTTTTCATAAGTTAATATGTAAGATTTGGAGTAGGGACAGAGTTAGGGTTAGTACATATAGGTAAGGTGAGATAGGATGGTGAAATGTTTTTACAGTTGTAGTGAGTAGATGGGAATGTATTTGGACAAATTTCAGGAAAGTTTATTTTTTTTAAAGGAACAAAAGTCTCCAGTACCTCTGCACTTGAGACTTTGCCCCAGCCTCTCCCTCAGGAATACAAATATTATAATAAAATTTAGGGTCACAGTACCGCATTGAGAAAGGTTCCTTCTTGCTGTAATCTACTTCATGAAATACATTTTCTGGTCAGAGTTTTTAAAACATGGTTCAGTCAAGTGACAGTTGTCCAGATCACATTCTGCTCTTCAAGCATATTCATATGAAGTACAAATCCAAATATACTGTATAGGCAGAACCTAAAGGAAGTTCACTAAAAACAGTCTGACTGATACATAAAATATCAGGAGGCCAAAACAAGTAACTACTGAGTAGTATATAGAAACAATGAAGTATGGTGAGTATGAAGGAACAAAAAGACAGAATAATGAGAAACTAACATGCAGATCATGAGACTATATCTTATTATGTTGATGCACTTTGTGAATGACTTTGCCTTGTTGTGAGTGACAATGCACTGAACTCTTCTGCCATCACACAAGCTTATTTTTATTGTAGTTATGCACTTAGGCAGTAGCGGCCTTAGGTCAACTGGTGCCCTAGGCAAAAGGGCTCCACGGCGCCCCCACCACACCACTCAGTGCCCCCATCCTGGTCTACCTACAACAAATAAATACTGGAAAAGCACCCCTACTACAGCGGTGCCCTAGGCGGCTGCCTAGTTGGCCTATGCCTAAGGCCGGCTATGCACTTAGGCATAGCTCTGGCTCTTTTGTTGTGTATTGATAAGTTTAGATGACAATAGGGAGGTCCCACAGTTGTCATATGAAATGCATCACCCCAGCAGGTAGTTAGAAATACATAGTGCATGCCTTGCAACTCTATGAAGTCATAGGATGAAAGGAGAAACCAAAGCATGCCTTGCAGCTGCAGAATGATATTACCTTGACTGTACCAGTAACTAAGTACAAATACCTGAATATCTTGTTACTTTATATTGGCATTAGTTTGATCAAAGTAGATCTTAGCCAGACTATGAATACTGTTCAACCTTGAGTATAAACCTTAACAATGTAAATTTCTTGACCAGGGTACAAATCCCCAGTAGAAGAAAGACAGTAAATGTGGTGGGTGAGCAAACAGAAGCCCTCTGTAAAGAGAGAAAACAGCTGAGGAAAGAACACATAAAGAGCATTATTCCAAGCACTGCTGTCACAGGGTAGACTGAAAGAAGTAATTTCACATATGGGTCAGTTACTCACCTGTGTGCTGGCAAACCAGTTTTATTTACAAATGAATATTCAAAATGTCATGTGTTGCAGTCAGTAAGGCCCAGGCCTGGGAGAGTAACAATTTAGATCTAGTCACAACTACTTTGTGTTGAGACATCTGTAATATTAGTATAATGACCCAACCGTTTATTCTGTGTTGTGGTAACAATGGTCACATGCACTATCAAACTGTTGTGGTAACCATGTCCACGTGCACTGTTGAACTGCTATAGTAACAATGATCACATGCACTGTCTCACTCTAAGTGAGACTTCTACATCTCTTCAGATTTTCAGTTAAGAAAATCATTAAAACGTCATTAAGTAAATGTGGTACAAAATACTGACATTTAGGAAGTACAACAAATGAACTGTGGTATCCATTATACTCTTATGTGAGAGGTCATAAATATTTAATGTATTAAACAGAAATTTGACAACTTAAACATTTTGCTTCTAAGATAAATTTTGCATTTTGATAAAGTTATACAGTTTCATGTCAATTTGCTCTTCACTGCATTCCTTTTGTATAGACACAAGAAGCAAAGCACTCAATGTATAACATTACATTTAATAACTATTTTCTTGCACTACACGAACATCACTTTTCCATGGAAATATTTTCTGTTGACAGAAGTAGCAATTATGTGATTATAAAAATAAGCTTCACTTTTAACTGTTCTTTGTTTAACCTTGAAAAGTCCAGTAGCAGCAATTTAAACATGAGGGGATTTGGCAAAAGGTCACAGTGAATATTATTAATGCGGTGGTAATCATTCAGATTGGATCTTTTTCCAGAACAAAAAAGTCACGGAAAAAAGATGAGCACTTTAATTTAGAAGAAAACTGGCTAAATAATTGATGCGCCCCTGGTGCCAAAGGTAATTTCGTCTACTCACAGTATCTCACAAAGACATTTAGCATTGATTGAGATCAAAGTGCCAGCAACCCCTGCTGCTAAGTTGAAAGGCAAAACTCGGTACTGCCTTTCTGTGCTCTAATAATATCGTCTTTATGTTGTTAATAAACTGCACACTTCAGTCAAACTATACCATTACAGAGGACTTAGGGAGCTAATCATTTAAAAGGAAAGAATTGCCTCTGTTCTTTGCTTTGAACTAAACAACATTCTGTTGAATGAGGGGGGACATCAAAGCTTTGTCACTGTTACCAATGTGGCTCAAGCAGAAGGCTACACAGAGTGTGTACTTCAGTTGCTGTGAAAAAAAAGATTAAAGGTATTTGCTTATCAGCCCATAGGCAGTAGCAGGTGTTTTCATTATTTTTCTGCTGTGAATGCATCAGGTGGCTAAGTAATCAATGAGTTCTCTTGTAATACAGAAGTCAAACAAGCCTTTCACTTTTTCGGAGCTTGGTATAGTCACCAGGTTTACTGTAGGCATAAGAAGAGTTTGTCAGGTAATTGGGGGTGGGGTGGCAGTGGGGGTGGGATACTGCCTCTTCTTTTATGAGTTACATTGATATATGCCAGCTTTACTCAGTTGTAATATGTGAACATGAAATACATAAAAACCTGTAGAAAGAATACACAGCTCTGACAAATGAAAGTTTTACTTCTCATCTGTTATTTAGGAAATGTTATAGGATACGAGTACAACCCTATTCAATGGTAACATGTAATGGAGACCTTTACAAGTAACTCAAAATGGAGACCTTTATAAGTAACTCAAAATATACTTTTGTAACTTCAGTGGTACTGTAAAGGAATGCCATTAATACAATGGGGTCCTTGGTCTGTCTTGTTTTACCTGGCTCTTACCCAAAGATCCCTTTCCTGTAACCCACACTCTCCTTCTTTTATTGTAACTATTATTATTATTTTACATGGTGTCTATTGTGCTGGAGTCCTTCAAAGGCTTATACATGTTTTACTAAGGAAAATCTTTTTATGGATTAGTAACTCTTTATAATATAAAACTTTCCAGAGGTTCCTTTTTGTGTCCTCCCATCCCATTTTACTCATACCTGGAATTTCATATGTCTGTGTCTTGTTACATGTTGTTTGACAATCTCCCATATAGCCTACTCAGTCTAAGAATTAGGGGGTCACTATCATATCTGCCTCTGTTCTTTCTTTAGCAAGTCTGAGCTAAGAAACTCCATTGGCTGGTTCTGGACTGTGATCAGTCTCAAGCCTAAGGAGGGCTGAACAGCTGTGTATGATGTCTCAGTACTGGTCATTAAAAGGCAAATTCTTCAGCCATACTGCTCTACTGTCCCAGATTTTGCCTCATATATTTGCCTAGTTCTTAGTAAAATTACTGATTTTCTGATATAACACTGAGGATTACATTCAGTCAATAATGTCAGCCATTAGAGTTTCATAGTTTGTATCATTCAGAAGATGAATGCTGATGCAATCTGTTGTCCTATTAACTTATGTTGAATTTGAGTAATATTTAAAAATTGACCTTGATTTTTTTTGTCCTCATCACCACCGCCATCATTATTTTTAGCTTTGTCCAAAATTCTTGAACAAAGAAATTGACAGGTTATGCTTCAGCCTACTTGTTCCCCCGTTCTCCCATCCCACCCACACTGCAGGTTTTTTGTTCCGTTGGTTACATAATTGTACATAACTGCCCATAATAAATTCTAGTCTGTGCCACTCAGCAGTGTTCGACCTAAACCTACCCATTTGATACTATATGCTGGACATCTTGTTTTCTTAGTGCATGTGCTTTTCTTCTCTAAATATTATCTATTAAATTTTGAGTCAACTCTGCTAACTTTCCGAACTACCTTTCCCCTGTCTTTTATTTGACTTTACTCAGTTTTAGAGTGCTACATTTACTTTCTAAGTAAGTTTTATTTTCACCAGTGACATTATTGAACTTCTGACTACAGGGTCCTGTTATTCATCATTTTACTTCTTTTCCGACTAAGGCCACCCACCTTCAAACTCAGTATAAACCCACCTGGTACAATCCAGTTGGATCTCAAAGCCAGCTTCCAAGCCATCAAGCTAGAATACAAGCTTCCTCATTTTCACAAACTTCAGGTAGTACCAAGTTTGTCATTTTGTTAAGTGACATGTAGTGAGATAGGAACACTTAGTTCTCATGCTTCGATTCTCACAAATCCTATTAAGGAGTAATGGCTCCATTACATTTTACTTTCTCTATTCTCTGATAAGAAATTTCAAAATGGTTAGATTGCTGGCAGATACTTAAATGGTAGTGAAAACATTACTCTCATTACATGACTGATACTCCAGGTTGAACCCCAAAACTTAGCCACAATCTTTCTAATCATACTTTGTTAACTATTTTTTTCTTTAATCTAATTTAAATACAATTTATTTCTTTTACACTAATATAATTGCAAAATACTAACACCCAGAATGGGCCTCTAGTACTTTCTACCATGCTTTTACATCCTTTCCACTCCAGCCTAAAAACCCACTTCTTCTCCCCTATTATAATTTTTCTTCCAGGTAACCACTGATACATATATTTCTTTCATACATGCTTTTGCCTTCTATCTATCCCACCATCTACATATATAGTATTCTACTAGAATTCTTATTTCCTTAATCATGCAATATAATCCTTTCACTTTTCTGTATTATCCATCTTTACATATTTTACTGAAATTCTCACTTGATAAGCTAGCTACCATTACTGTCAAATCTATAATCAGCTACCTCATGTTTTAATAACTGAAATGTATATGGAAGGTGCTCTGCATTATCCTATGTAATGTGATATCATAAAACTCATTGTATTGTGCATACTATGTTATATATTCTTTCTGTTATGTGATGCATTCGCTCTTATCCTTGGGCCTGCACTGAAAATGGGAGAAACCTCAGTCAGAATTCCCCAGAATACAAAGGGAAATAAATAAATAAATAAGCATGGAAATATATTTTCCTTTTTTTTTCTGTAACAAGATGAAGGGATTAAATGATTACAGAGACAAAAGCTGACGGATGAAAGAGAAATGTATAATGTAAATTTCCATCAGTGGTCAAGGGCTTATCGAGAATAACTGTTCACACTGGGTGTGCTGACACCGTATATCAGTTTGTTCAGAGAATTAAGGTTATAAACTGCTAGCAAGCTACTTTCTGTGGTACAAGGTTTGATTCCCTCAGACTTCATTTGTCTACTCTGTGACCTTGGGCCAGTCACTTTTCCAGACAGTGATTTGGGACAGCTAGGTGTTTGGGCAATGCTCATTAATGGTCTCTTGGACTGCATGCCTAGTATCTACCAAAGAACATAGGAATTAATATCTTTGACTGTGCATGTTTTGCACTGATTCGCGATAATTTTTTCAACTATAATGGGCTATTCTAGCTATAAAATGATTAGCATAATGTGTCTTGGAAAACTTGAAATTTTTAAAATTAATTCTCAAAAATATGGTAATGCTTTTGTTGTATTCATCCATTTAAAAACTAATTCACATTCATTACAATAATTTAAATTTTCTATTTCTTCATGTAAGTGCAGTGCCTTCAACAGATCCTTTAGTGGAATAGAACACTTTATTATGGGACTGACTAGCACTTGCTCATTGATTAAGTCTCAGTAATCAAAGTTGCCAATTATCGATTACTGTTGGTGAGAGAATGAGTGACCTAGCCACTAAGCAGTACATTGCTGCATTGTAACTAACTGAATTAGAGATTATGTAATCACAGTGTAGAGAAAATTGCACTAACTGTTTCCTCTTTCTCAATGTTTTTGTAGTCCCTGATCTTGTATCAGTTGGTGTTGGGGCTTAGCCTTCACTAGGTAAAAGACCAGGAGAAATGCTATTTTTACTTTTTTGATTAGGTGACATTATTTGCTCAGCATTTCCGGATGTTCAGTATCATGGAATTGTATTTATTTATTTATTTATTTATTTATGTATTTTTTTTTTATATTTGGTTTCCTGTTTATGAGCAAGATTTTTGAGGAGTGTGGTAAATCATTGACATGTTTGCAGTTTAAAGTGAATTTATTCCTAAAGTAAAATGATGCATGTCATCTTTATAAAATATGCTGCCATCACAGAATTGTAAGACAGAGTCACTATGATCTTGCTAGTAGAACATGCTAACTTTTTTTCCAAACAGGATTAGAATGCTTTACATTAAATCACTCTGTGAACTTTAAGGCACAATCAGCATATTTCAACAGTGAATTATAAAATGAAAGTATTAGTATTACAAAAATATACTATTTGCTGTAGCATGTAATATTCTCATTGAACTTTGTATTGTCAAGAGGTGCTTAGAATTTCATTTTTATTGTACTATAATGTTTTATTGAAAGCATCCATGTATCTATTATTTCTGCAAACACGGTGCTTTACATTCAAATAAGTAATATATTCTTAATCGAAACATGTTCATAACTTGACACTTCCTAAGCTGCATTCTTTGTTAGTAATGTCGCACAAACCACTTACACAACATTAAAATAAATATGCTTTTATAAAGCTTTGGAAAGGTGCAGATTTATATATGCTTTTTCAACTGTTTCCATGCCTTCGAACTTGAGATAGCATGGAAGATAAATCCACTATTTGATGTGAATGTTAAGAATATTGGCAACTTTTATTTATTTTTTGTGAATCTACTGAGTTTAAATTCACATGTGCTGTCAATGTAAAATCACTATACTAAGAAATTTGTGTATTAAAAGGAGAATTCTTTCATTTAACCTATATACTGCAGCATTGTACAATACCATTACTGAAACTATTTCAAAAAATTGAGTGCAAGAAGCTTGCTGTCATTATTTACTGTTTTACTGGTGATTTAAAGTGGTATTCATAGTCCAGGAGTTCGCAGCTACATAGTGGTTATTTATGAGATATGCCATTAAGCATATATGCAAATAAGATAAGCACAAGGTATTACAACTGAATAAGAAATAACTATGGTGCTTTGACAAACACAAACACTTCGAGCAAAAGCATAACATTTCTAAAGTACCATACGAAGTACTATGTGAAAGCCATAGGCTTCATATTACTGCATATGTATTTGGATACTGCAGCTAGATGTGACTGTGCGTAGACTGCACAGCTTTTATTACTAATATTTTTTTAAAAAGAGGTTCAATATGTTTTATATAGGCTGGGCAAAAACTACCACACGGAATGTAGCAAACTGGAAGAACAGAACCACCAAGTGTAGAAAAGTCTTTTAAAAAAAAAGATTTTGCTACAATTGGTGGTTCTCTTCTTCCAGTTTGCTGCATATGGTGTGGTCGATTTTGCCCAGCCTGTTGTTTTATGCTAGCTGAGAAGCTTTTTTGAGCACAGTTTTTTATGTTTTATATAAGGGTATTCTTATCTGGACACCCTGATCATGTCATTAAAGAATGGAAAGGGGGACATAGGAAGATTGAAAAGGGGTAGACAAAACAAAGAGGGAGACATAGAAGGAACGCATCAACAGGGCTGTGCTGGAGGAGGTGGGAGAGGAGAGGCACTGTTTTTGTCAGGGAGGGGATAGACGCCCCCTATTTTTTCAAATATTTTTTATGTAACAGGGTAGTTTGGATATGAAATAGGTAAGAGGGTGTAGAAGAAAGGATAAGGGAAGGAGGGTTGAAGAAGTGTCAGTAGGAGTCCTGGTCCACACAGTCTCAAATGTTTCCACTGTCTGATGATGATGATGATGATGACGATGATGATGATGCAGTAGAGGTTCCTGATGTTGTGATGGTAGGGGCCTGTAGTGGTGGTGCTGTAGTGCTCAGCACCAGTATGGACAGCATGTCTTGAACATTCTGAAGTGAGTCTTCAACTGGCTGAATCTGTCTGTCCACAACCTTATCCAGCATGTCCTGAACCAAGTCCCAAACCGCCAGTTTAGTGGTGCTTGCCAGGCTACCATGTTCTGGGGAAACTGCAGGACCAATGCCACTGCCCTGCCCTGTGAAGACATCCCTGGATGGGCAGAGGGTGAGCACTCCCTAACCTGGAAGGTATGTCAAGGGCTGCTCCAGGGAATTTTTGAATCTGTAAAAAAATGAACATAAATGAGGGAGATAGAAAATAATAAAAAATGATGCATAATTAAAATAAAATCAGGGAAAAAAGGAAAGGAAGGACACAAAGAGAAAATGCACACATTGAATTCTCCCATCATGTTAGCTTTCAAGTTCTTGTTTTAATTTATACATTTTTATTTAAGTAAAATTGAATGAATGAGAAGTGCTTATGCAGGCCTTTTGATGAAATTATATGGGAAGTGTTTATGCAGACTTTCAGATGAAATTGTATGTCAATTACTTATGCTTACCTGGCAGGACAGTATTTGCTATTAAGATATGGTGGGGTTTACATGTTGCAGTCCACTACACAAACATAATGATCTTATTTGTGCCTGCTATGTATTTGTTTGCAATATTGTACTGTAAAAAAAAAAAAACATTTAAAACTACTACTTCTTATTTAGTGAGTTAAAGACAGAACACTGCTCTTTGTATAATGGCATATCTCTCATTCTTGTTTGCAGTAATGTACTGAATGCATTCTAGTGCTTCAGTTACTTTCCTGTATTTATTTATTTACATACAATAATAAAATGAGTTAAAGACATAAATATTGCACATATATGGCAGTATCTCTCACTCTTGCTTGCAATAATGTACTGAATGCATTTTAGTGCTCCAGTAACTATTCTGTGTTAATTATTTCTTTATATGCAGTCATACAATGAGTTAAAGACATACATATTATGTACTACGTTATTCAGGCTTACTAGTGGATTCATTCAGTTTGACTGTGCTCTTTTCCTGCTGTCTCCTTCTATAGGAGATTTATTAATCAACTATAAAGAGAAGACATAAGGCAATTCTTGTTTACCTGTATTTCACTTTCCCCTTTAACATTACTATATGAGTATTATGTCTAAGACATTCCATTCACTGCATTATTTCCTTAGTGTGCATTTTTTGAAATATCTGGATTCTCATACTTTGCTAATCTTCCATTTATTGTAAGTTATAAACACATATATTCTTTTGGTGAAATGCTTTCTTTTAATATTATGCTTTGTATGTAACAGTCAGTGAATTGTGTTCAGTCAGAAGGTACAAATGCACATAGCAATATAGCAAATCATATAATTTTTTATTTCCTTAACTGTATAAAAGTGTGTGCTTTGACAGTTTTCTTTCTTAAGAATTCTAAGCATATAAAGGGATAATTTAAAAATGCATGCAGAAGTAATACAGAAGTAGTAATACTGTTTATTTCTCAATAAACTATCTGCTAGGCATCCACCCCCTTTCCCAACATCCACATTGACTAGGGTGTGGAATCTGACTGAATTAAACCATCTTGCATGTGCAGTTAAAGTTGTGGAAGAAATTACTTTCTTATACAATTATTATACTAATAAATATTTTTTGGCCAACACAAACTGCATGAAATTTAACTATTACCTAAGTTAATGTAATAGTACATTAAAATATGGGTATGCAAACTTTTTGCTTCCTGTACAAATACAAGGACAAGTAGTTGTAGGTGTACTTGTGCAGATGTATATCTGTGATTTACAGGCATATATGCAGATTATTATTTTACTCATGCATATGTTACATTTGTACTTAGATAGTTATGTTATCTCATAAACATTCTATATGTGTGTAGAGATACAGTTATGTGTACAGATATGTTTATGTTTTCTTTTACATTATTATACTAACATTGCAGATAAATATTTGCAGTTACACATTTATTCCGGCAAATACCTTCAATTATGTAACCTTTTTATAGTTTATTTTTAAATCTATGTTTAATATGGCAAAAAAATAGATAGTACTTACTATGGAACTCCGTCCTTCTCACCTCTACCTGGTCAACTCACTCAGCCAGCTGGTCAGGCCTATGCTTCTGTAGGTCATCGTATCCACAACAGCAGTGTTGGCCAGAGTAGGTGGTCCCTGTCATGGAAAACAAGTGCTCACTCATCTCCTGATAGATGTACATTTTTTTCATGCAGAACCTCTTGTACATACCTTGATCTTTTACAGATACACTTCCCTGTGAAGGTAAACCATAATTTTGGTCTCCTTATCTGACCAGCTTGGTGCGGGGTCTCATGCCTTCACAAGTGCTGCCATCATGAGAAGTGCCAGATCCAGAGTAAAGAAAGTTCATAAACCCAGTTAACTATCAGGGGCATTAGAGCAGGTAGTGTTATTCTAGGCAAGCTGGTTTAACCAAAATAGTTTTCTTACATACATGTTTTTTAAAGGAATACATTCACATTTCATTTATATGGTGCATAAAAAAAGGATGCAATCCTAAATTTTCTTTTGTGTTGCTTATAACTGCTACTGTTGCTGCACATTGCCTTAGCTGTCTTTTTTAGTTATTAAATCTGAATGTCATTCATTCCTGGATTGTAGCAGCAGTATTTTTTTTTGTGGGGTGGCTGTATAATGCAAATTCCTATGTGTGTGATTACCAACTTTTATTAAGTATTGAGTGGTTTGAGGTGAAAATGTGTCACAGATGATGTTAGATGGGCAGAGATTGCACTTCAAGGTTATGCAAACTGTAATATATATGACTCCATTTTGTTTTTTTCTAAATATATTCAGATTTGAGCATATCTGTGTCTATCCAAGCATTCCTGTAGCATACTGGGGACTGCTGCTGACTTCACATCTGTCCACAGCATGTTCAGGTGAAATCAAGGCCATGTTCATAGGTTAGTACTAAGCTAACTGCCCTTGCGAGCCATTTTAAACCTAGCCAATTATCCCTTGTGAGACTCAAACCCTGCATCTTGTGCTTGCAAGGCAAACACTTTAACCATTAGGCCACCCTCCCAATCATGAGCATCCAAGAGTCACTTATATGCATACGTTTCCATATACAATTGTGTACTACTGCGATTCATAGAGATAAACATAGAAATAACTAATTTACATAAAAAATGTGTAAATGGACCTGAATTTATGTGAAATAGTTAAACATTCCCATATTAAGTTTGATTACTTGAGTTGGGCATCAAATGTTTTAGGAAACCACAGCCTTCTTATAATAAAGAAAAAATAATAAAATATTATAATTTAATGTAAAATAATTCAAAGTGATGTAAAATTAGTGAGTAACCCCTAAAAAATATTTATTTTACTTATATGATGGGAATAATATCATGGCTAAAATAAACAGTGCAAGCTATCATGTATAAGTAGAAAATCAGTGCAGCAACAGTGAGAAATGATTAGTAGTCACTGATAACATCAGTTACTTTGAGGTCATGCAGTGATTGTGCATACCTAAGTGTTTTAATTGTGAAGTATTGAAGTAGTAAGGAGATGTTCTTGGCTGAGTATATACGTGTGCTTACATGAAGATTTCAGAGTATCACTGGAGAATGAAAACGGACCGTTATGAATTGACGAAAATAGTAGGGCAAGGGGAAGAATGATTGAAAAAAGATTGCTTTACTGCTGTGAATGAGCTGAAGACATTAATATAGCACAACTTTACTTTGTTGGATTGAGATTTTGTATGTGTATATAATTATGGGGTTTGTGTTAACTTTGTTTATAGGAGGATGGAAGGTACACATGGTCATTGTTGTTGTGTTGTTTGACTAATGACTACATCTAAAGTTTTTTTTTGTGTGTGTGACTGTGGCCTTTTTTCATGTGCACTAATGATGTAAAACAAGTGATCAATGCACAGAAAGTTCAACTTCAGTCATGAGGAAAATCACATCCTCATGGCGGTCCTTAGGATACATGAGAAACACATGTTTGGTAAAGTGAGGCCCAAACAAGCTGAAAGGACAAAAGACTGGAAACAAATTGTCCTGGACATTAATGCAGTGAGTGGCAAAAACCTCAAATTAATACAGTGCAAAATAGAGCAATAATATGGTAGGACATGTTAGAAGCAAGGCAAGGTAGAATGCAAGTGCCCCTACTAGTTCTGAGGGGGGCTGCAACAATTATTCCTTTAACACCGGATGAACAATACCTCCTCTCCACCCATGGTGATGACTATGACACAGATGATGATGGTACAAGAATAATCTGAGGTGGTGTGGACACTGGCTATTACCAACGTTCGCAGCAGCAACAACACAAATCTGCACAGTAAGGTTGGTTTAAAACAGTAACACATATTTATATAGATAATTGAATGCTGACAAGGAATTATTACATTAAACACACGAGAATTACTATTAAGAGCTGAACCTTCATTTTTTCATTTAAATGCAAGGTATAGGTTCATAGGTTCATAGGTTGGTACTAGGCTATCGGCCCTAGGGCTTATACAAGCCTAGCCTTAACAGTTCCCTGGCTATTTCTTCCCACAGTATTTACTTCCCTGGACCCCTGTCTGGCAGGGTGACTGACGTGATCCCCAGGGTGAATTTCCTATCTCCCATCCAATCATCAAGGTTCCTTTTGAAGAGAACCAAAGAGGCACTCTGCTTGACATGTATGGACAGTCTATTCCAGTGTCTGGTGAGTCTCTGGGTCAGGAACCTATCCCTCCAGCATGTTTTGTTCATTGTGATGACAAGGTTTATATCCCTGGAGCGTGTGTCTCTGAGGGATTGGGATTTCTTTAAGTGTAACATGTCCAACAGCTCTGGGTTTGACATGGCCTTGCATGTTAAGCAGAGATCACTTCTGAGTAGATGATATGCGACAGCGTATAGGTGGAGTTTTTTTAGATGGTCAGCATAGGGCATCTGCTTTAGGCCTGTGATTCTTTTAGTGAGGTATTTCTGCAGCCTTTCCAGTTGTTGCAGATGTCTTGAGAGGTACATACCAAATGGAGCATTGTATTCTATAATGGGTTTAATGAGGGATGAGTACAGTGGGACAATAACCTCCTTTTTTCTGGATGAAAAGCCCTTAGTGATGAGGTGTGCCACATAGAAGGATTTCCTGAATGTTGTGGCGATATCGTTATCGAAGGTGAGACCACTGTCCACCTGTGTCCCTAAGTCTCATCACACTTTTGGTGTTTAGTGTACTGCCACCTATGTGGTAATTCACGGGTACATGTTTTTTCCTAAAGGGGATAACTATACATTTCTTGGCATTGAGCTTGAGCCTATGGCTCTGGCACCAAGCATCTGTTTCTTTAAGGCCCTTTTGTAGAATATCCACATAATTTGAGGATTCAATAATGGCTCCCAGTTTGCAGTCATCTGCAAATTTTGTTAGCCAGAGTCCCTTAGTGTTGGCCTGTACTTCAGAGAAGTAGATGTCAAATAAGAGCGGTCCCAGGACTGAACTCTAAGGTACTCTACTTGTCACTGGTCTGGAGATGGATTTGGAGCCGGCTACTTTTACAGTGTGGGTTCTGTCAGTAAGCCAGTTGGCAACCCATCAAGTGACGTAGGAATTAATGCCCAGCTTAGTAAGTTTATCTATGATTCCAGAGTGGGGGATGGTGTCAAAGGCCTTGGCAAGGTCCAGATAGGCTGTGTGGACCACCTTACTCTTATCCACGACTCTGGAGACTGATTCAAAGAAGTCAATCAGGTTCAGGAGACAAGATCGGCCCTTCACAAACCCAAACTGCATGGGGTCCAGTGTTTGAAGGTTGCCAATGTCTTTGTTTATAAGTTCCATAATAATACGTTCCATGGCCCTGCAGATCAGGCTCATCAGACTGATGGGGTGGTAGTTCCCAAGATCCAAGGTGGATTCCACCTTGTGGAGTGGGATAACTGTAGCTGTGTGCCACTCAGTGGGCACGAAGCCTGAGGTGAGGCTACGATTAAACATGACACTTGGATGAGGTGCCAGTTCATTTTGTAGTTTATGTAGTACACAGCCTGGGATGAAGTCTGGTCCCATGTATGCTGTATTCTTAGCTTTGGAGAGTGCGCTTTTTACCTGTGTAGCCGTTATTACCGGGATTTGGCAATCTTTCCGTATTGAGATGGGCCCTTTAGGGGGTGGGGGGGTGAAGTTTGCACTGAATCTATCTGCCAGAATATTGGCAATATCCTTGAGATCAGTATATTTAATGCCATTCTGTTGTAGCTCAGAGCATATCTGAGCATTGCCATTTAGATTCTTAACATAGCTATAGAATAGCTTGGGGTTGTCTTTGGAATCTTTGGCAATTTTATTTTCGTAACTAGCTTTGGAGGATATTATGAGGGATCTCAGCTTCTTACTGAGGCTGGTAAGGGAGTTTTTTTGCATCCTGGGATTTTCCTCTTTTCTGCAACAGTTTCTTCCTTTTGTTGAAAAGTTTGTTTATGTCAAGGGACACCAGATTGGCTTCCTTTTTTTGGAGGAGAGCATCTTGGTTCTATTGGGGATTGCACGATTCATGCATACGTGGATGTGCTCGTACAGTGCCTTAGTGTAGGATTCAGCAGTAGAACTTTCAGTTCCCATCTGCATGGGTGTCATGAAGTTTGTCACTTCTGGCTTGAGTAGCATGAAGTTGGCTTTGGAGAAGTTTTTTTACGGAGGTTTCCTTACTGGGGGTGGGGGTGGGATGTGGATGTCAAGGGATATTAGCTTATGGTCAGACCTGACCAATGAGGGAGTGACCATAGGTGTGGAGCATCGATTTCCCATGTTGGTAATGACCAGGTCTAGGATATTGGAGCCCCGGGTGGGACTAAGGATTAGCTGATCCAGGGCATTGGAATTTATGAATTACAAGAATCGTTGGGCAAAGGTGCTGGTACACAAGTAGTTTTCCCAGTTAATGGCAGAGTAGTTGAAATCACCCAGTATTAGGGTGTTTGGTTGTATCTTAATATTTTCCAGTATGTTTAGAAAGGTGTAGTGAGAATCTTGGGGCATGGTGGGGGATCTGTTACAAGCTACAATTTGGATTGTAGTCTTACCTAGTGTTAGTTGCACCTGGAGAATTTCAGACACATTGTGCTGGGCAACTAGCCTGGTGTTGTGAATATCCTTGGTGAATATGGACACTCCTCCAACTTTAGTGTTTCGGTCCTGGTTTGCTGGCCAAAAAGTGTGGTAAGAGTTGTAGCCTGGTATTGCAGGGGTGCTCTCCGGAGCCTTGAACCAGGTCTTAGTTACTGCACAGATATCGATGTTCTCCATTTTTAGGAGTGCCTCGATAGAGTGCATTTTGAGGTTTAGACTTCTAGCATTGAGTAGCATTACCTTCAGATTTTGCATGCTTGTACCTGTTATGGTGGTGGTTTGGTTCTTCAAACTTTGCCTAAAAAAGGCACTATAGGGGTGGCAAGAGCCTTAGCCAGTAACCTGAATCCCAGAGGCGACAGGTGCAGACCATCTCTGGCAAAGCATCGTGGTCTGTCAATCATGTCGTCCCAGGCAGACAGATACTGGATCCCCTTTGAATGACACCAGAAGCTTAGCCAATTGTTGAAGTCAATCATTTTGTCCTTATACAGTGGTATCATTCTGGGCAAAGGCAGGATGCTACTCAGGGCTAGGGTCATACCTGCCTGGGCCACATGATCTAAGAGCTCTTCCATGTCTCTTTTCATGTAGTCCAGGGAGATACGTCTCAAGTCATTCACTCCAACATGGACAATGACAGAGTCATATTTGTACTTGTTGTGTATGAACTCATGTTAAATATTAAATTAACTGTTTTTACTAATTATACCACTTAAGGACATTCAGTACATGTATACTTGTGTAAAACAACTCAATAGAATGCAATATGCAAAACAGTTAATTTTGATTATTCCTTATATGATGCTTTATGACATAACTGAACAGGAGCCAATGAACACTCAGGCATAACTTTTATGAATAATAATATGAGCTACTGTTCTGAAAAAAAATAATTATTTTAAGATGAGAGAAAATGTGAGATGAACAGTGACAGCAGACCATGCACCACACAGCATAGCCCACAGATATCACATCATGCCTCAGTTATAGTCTGTGTTTTTTACAAGAAAGGAAACCCATAGTTCTGGACTAGATACTGTCTCTTTACATGCAAAGCCATATGGCATGCACAAGCCTGCTGTATGGAGTTTTTACTATTGCTGCTAGCTGGTCATCATTAGTCATAGTGGGACAGGAATGTGGAGCTGCAGTGACAGCTTGGATCAACTCAGCACTAGAATTGTGCATAATTATGTTGCACAGAATGCAGCATGCAGTAAACATTCTGTATGCAGTAGTTGGGCCATACTGAAGGCACCCCCAAACTCATTCAGGTGCATAAAATGGCTCTTCAGGAGGCCAGACACCATATTGATGACAATACGAATCTGAAAGGAATATTTTCATAGGTATCTAATGCAGCGCCACTTGGATTTATCACTAGTGCCATACGCCATGGCTCCAGTGGATATCCAGCATTAATTGAAGGAAAAAGAAAGAAAGAGAGAGAGAATGAGGGAAAGAAAAGGGGGGATAAAACAAAGGAAAAGTGATTTAGTATTAAGCAACATATTTTGACCACAAATAACTACTGAAATACAATAGCAAAAAAAAAAATCCACTTAACCAACAAGATGACCACCAAGCAGGAAGAGGAGGTATAGTGAGCTAGTGTGCCAGATATGGGAATTGTGTGCACTGCCAGGATGCTGGGCAGAGATGTTAGTGATGCACCCCATGCATCACGCACTCCCTGGCAATTGATGGAATGATAGCCCCTCCTCTTGCAGTACTGCTCACACTGTGGACCAGATGGGACCCTAATTGTAACATGGGTGCAATCTATCATGCTGAGTATCTCAAGGAAACATGCCACCCCATAAAAGGCATTCATAGTCTGTGCTCGGTCTGGAGGCGACACCAAGAAATAGATGTACTGAGCCACAAGTGCTAAAAGTACATCCAGGAAATACTACAGTACCTCGAGGCAGAAGCCTGTGAGATACTGAACATGTTTCCAGTCTGTTTAGTGAGGGCTATACATACCTTAGTGTCCACAGGGATAGGAAGTCCACGCATTCCTCCAGTACCCATATAAGGGCCATACATTCTCACTAAAATCTTATAATGTCCCTGTTCACTCTGATTTTTAAAGGTTTAGTGAGTTATCCTCTGCCTATATCTCTGCCTTCTTGGCTGGTGAGTGTTGCTGTGCACAAGCAATTTTGACATTTCCAAGACAAGTAACTCAGTCCTGGAATTACCAAGGCTAACAGCAAGAGAAATCAGTTTCAGGGATTGCAAAGTAGATAGGATTAGCGGAACTCCACTTTATATAATGCATCTGTGGATGGCGTGGAAAAGCAGGAACATTCCACTCTGAATTGCAAATAGGTGAGAGAATGTTTTATTAACATATGCTGTGTGACATAATTCTTAATTTGCATCTCATTATCAGTTCATTTGCTTATGCTCATTCATGGTCATTGCACATTAGATTAAGTGGCCTCTATGAGGCATGGCTTAGCTGTGTTCATTCATGGACAGCATGGATATCCTTAATGCGTCTATTTAATAACTATGAATACTACCCTTGGTCTGGTAATGGCTGTGTCAGATACAATTGTGTTCTGTTTATTAAAACAAAGAATGCACTTTGTTCCCAGCTGTGCCAATACAAGTACCTAATATTTTAGGAAGATTCTTCTTGTGAACAACAGGACATGATAGTGAATTTTCTTTTGGACATACAAGTGCAGAACACAAGAACTTACAGCACAGTCATGGAAATTAACTGTTACTATGATTCACGTGGCTGTGAAGTCAAATATTTTCAGACTTGCAAAGAATATACTTTACATAATTATAAAGCCAGTGATTTACATAATTTCAGAGCCATTGATTCACAGATTTGAGAGACAGAAGCCTACAGATTTGCGCAGTATTGTCTGTGATAACTCATTAGCAGAGCACAAAGTGCAGTGATGTGGGATTGCAGAATGCAAGCAAAAACTTTGTGAGTAAGGAATTTCTTCACGTTTTTGGACAGTAAACTTGTTTCCTTCATATGGGATGGCTGAGGGGGAACTCTTCAGGACACTCTTATAAGAAAAGCCTCTGACAGCTGTTGAGATGTGGCTGTAGATGCAGCCAGTAAGTCCTCCAGGTTGAATTCATCTTGTTGAAAGGTAGGCATGACAACTGACTGTGACCCATCACCAGGCACATGAGCTGGAGCAAGCCTTGTGCAGTCACTATTCCACATCTTGTATCATGACTGAACCTGCAGAAGGAGGAGAAAAAGAGAAAGAGAAAAATAGAATGCATTAGTACAGAAATACATGACAAATAGAATTGTAACTGCATATGACAGATACTGACATAATAGACACACCCTGCTAAATATACAGCTAGTCAGGCCTCCTTGTTGAAGACTATCTCCTTGGTTACTGTAAAAGAAACCAGAGTGTTTTCAGTACAGTGCAATCCTGAGAAAAGAAAGCAAGAAAACTAACAGGCAATAGCCAGAAAAAAATCTATATACAGTACTTACTGCAAAAAGCTGACTTTGCCTCATTAACCTCTGCCTCCTACTGGCACAGAAAGCCAGGGTGGTTCCCTCAATGGTTAATATAGTGATGCCTGCACAGTTTGTTCAAGTGTGTGATTCCAGTGGTACCACTCAATACCCTGACAAGCTGATGCCAGGCATCAATTTTATATAAGAGGCCATTATAATAGTTCAGAAGGTGCTTCTGACAGTCCTTGTGCACCAGATACAAAAGGTTCTTAGGTTCTTGTCTGCATCAGGCAGGAGCCCTCCAGAGCTAAGTGCTTGAACAGATTGTGTCCATCTGGTAGGTCTGAATGTGGATCAGAATGGTGGACCTGTAAGCATGGCCACATGTTATGAATATCACATGTCTGAATTGCCAGGCGGAAATGGTGCACTATCAAAACTATCAATAGTTCACAACGGCAACTTTATGGGCTTTGCAGTGTCCATGCATGGGCACTGTGTGTACATGTCCTAATTGCCAATGACTGGATGGGGACAAGTATGGTAATGCTGCTTGGGTGTGACAGCACAATGTGCGACAATAGCGATCCAAGATGTGCAAGCTAAGGTACCTCATTATCATAATTGTGATGCTATAAAACCAATTGTGAAATAACAAAAAGTGTGGTTGCCATACTGCTGGACATATTGTGGCCTATATGTACAGATCACAATACGTGCTTCATAGAGAACAATGCATCTAGTACATAGGACACTGCATGGTCATATGTCTAAATAGATGTGAGAAGCACAGGATCTTCACATCAACACTGGCATCAGCACAGTGTTGCAAAATGGTGGGCAGTGGTAGCATGCCCATTTCTCCTGTTAGCATGTGACAGGGTGAGAATGGTCATAGCACAATAACAGACAGGTATATGGGTAACAAAAGGAGGAAGAAGGAGAGTCTGAGACGCAGTTGTTTATCAGGGACATTTTCACATACACACACACATACACACACAGTCACACACACACACACACACACACACACACACACACACACACACACACACACACACACACACACACACACACACCTTTTTCTAGGCCCCGTAGAGTGACAGTATCTGGAAAAGTTCACTACCCAGAAGATGAAGGTGTCACTGAGGGCCCCCCATACAAATGGCATATGCATGCTTCAAAAAGGTAAAACCAACAATCCTATCCACAACTAGGTATGATAGGCAGTGGCAAAGGGCATCAATGCTGCAGATGGCTATAACAAGGCAATAAAACAGATGCATTGCATGGTCACTGGTATGATATTGCATGCCAAGACAAAGGCACAAGTCATCTTCAGGGCAGAACCCTCACAGGAGGTTGACAACCAACACAAAAGCATCCCAAAGAAATGATAGAGTTCCTAGTAACCCTATCCAGGAGAGTTGATCAAAGACTCATAGATGGCACCTGCTTAGATGCTGATGATGACTGTCTGTGTATCTATAAAAGATGCACTATCTAAGTCATAACACATACATTTCCAGTTGTATACCAAACTGTATGCATGAAGGGGTTATTCAACAGAACACTTATGCATATCTGTTTATTATGTATATTGGGGATGCAGCTGTGACAACCTTCACCACAAGGTTTATTTGTGCCTATATGCTACTCAAATAAGTGGCCTGTACCAGTCTGTGTGTGCAGTGTGTTACATACATACATACATACATATACATACATACAAATATTTCAAGCACGGGCATTAATGCCTTTCTAGCTTGCCAATATACCAAAATATTTTTCCCTTTAATGTAATTTAGTGGTCTGTTTCATGCATTAGCTACTCTGTCAGAGAACCAATTAGTGCACTTCTCATTCCTATAGAACCTTCCACATAGGTTGCCTGATGATTCTGTACTACTTTCTGATAACCCCAAACATTCCCAGAGGTAGCTGTCTCTAAATGCTCTATATACCTGAATATGATCTCCTCTTAGATATCTATAAGAGACTCTATACAAGTTCATATATTTTAGTCTTTGATAATAACTTAAATTTTCACATCCATTAATGCCCTTGGTATATTTCTGCTGTATGCTTTCCAGTTTACGCATGCTTGTTTTTTTGTAAGGTTTCCACATTGTTATTCCATACTCAAGTTTGGGTCTAATGTAACTAATAAACAATGACTTCATCATTTCTGATTCCCTAGACCTTATACATCTTTTTATGCAACCTATAGTTCTATAACTATCATTAACAATTGGTTGATATGATTAGAAAAACGCAAAGCTGGATCTACCCATTTACCCATGTCCTTAAATGAATCCATAGTTGCAATCTTTATGTTCTGTATTAAATATTCACCTTTCAATTTATGTTTCCTAAATCTCATATGCATAGTTTTTGATGTTTGTATCAGCATATTATTCTCCTGTGCCCAAATGGTCAATTTAGTCAAGTTCTTTTGTAGTCATGCCTTATCTGTAACACATGTAATCTGTTTACCCAATTTCAGGTCGTCTGTATATAGACTGTAGAACACGTCAGATGAAAAAGTTAGGTCTGAAAGATACAGTTTAAACAAGTAAGGGCCTAGGACAGAGCCCTATGGGACACTCTGACTGTAACCAAGAATTTCACCTGTCCAGTTGTTGTATGATACTTGCCATGTCCTATTTGTAAACCATGCAGCTATCCATCTTATCAAGAGTACATTGATACCTAGCTGTTCTAATTTATTGATCAGCATTTTGTGTATGATCCTGTCAAATGTTAAAGTTAAATCTATATAAATTACATCACAGCACAATTTTTCATTCATAGTTGTTATTATATTGTTATAGAACATCATGTTACAAGTAGTGATAGATCTATTTTGAACATATGCATGCTGATATATGGTTTCAAGTCCCAGCCTATCCAATTCTGACAATAACTTATCCAATATTAACTTCTCCATTATTTTCCACAACATGAAAGTAGACTTAAGGGTATATATAACTTTGGGTTTGACCTACTCCCCTTTCCCTTAAAGACAGGTTTAACAAGTGCATGTCTCCAATCTTGAGGAATCTCCTAATATTTATATGACCTAGTGAATGACAGATATAATGGTACTGTAAGTTCTTGCTGGTGTTCTCAGGTCATTATTGTTAATTCTGTCTCTTCTCCATGTGCTTTGTTTGGATCCCGTTTGTGCAGTTATTTTTCAATGTAATTTATTTATTTTATTTATTTATTTGTTTTATTTTATATTTGAAAGTCTGACTGGACAAAAAGTCTGTTTTCAGCAGAGTCCCAGGGAGAAAAGCTCCAAATAATACAATTACAAAAACTCCACATTATACAGTTAGAAATAACAGATAAGTAGTACATATATACAGTTCTAAAGAAAAAAAGACAAAAATGTGTATACAGAACAGATAAGTTACAGGTATATTGGAGCTGCATATAGTTGCATAACTCAGCATTGTTCATGCCCAGAAAATAAGTAACACAATAGTCAGTTCATTTTACATTTACAGTACAGTAACAGACAAGGATCATATTTACTGTAAAAAGTTAAAAGATTTAGATTGAGATGAACTGAAGAGGTTATAGAGTTAATTGGAAGTTATGTAAGCATTAATATGCTAACCGGGGTCAGTACATAGCCAGATCCATGCAGATGATAGGTGAGTTTTAAGTACTTTTTCTAATAATAATAATCTAATTTGATTCCAGTATCTGAGGTTCCCTGGATGTCACTAGGACAACTTATCACCCCCTTTCTGGAGCTAAACTGTTTTGCATAATATTTTGTAAATATGTCTATAATCTGTTGTGTCTGAGAATACATTTTAGAATATGCATACAGTCTATCAATTTGTATGTCTTTACTCCTATTACATCTTATATACAGTATCTATAAAAAGGTTTCCTATTATTCTCAATTTCTTTGTATACATTTTCTTCAAAATTTTCTTGATCTTGTCTCACACTATGCTTAATGTGTTTGTCCAGCTTGTTTATTTCAGTTTACAAAGTTTTATTTTGACCTCTCTTCTATTTCTTATATTTTTCATCTCTCACCTTAATCAAGTGTCTTGTTCTTCTGGAAATATATCCCCCTGATATTTTATGTCTAGATCCGGATGTTAAACACTTTTTTTTTATTTTTTTGCACTCGATTTCTCTTTCAAAACTTTTCACATTCCATCTGCAGTTTTTCCACTGAACACCTCACTCCAGTTAGTTTTACAGTGACTGTTTTGCTTCCATATAAACTGTAATTAGCCTTCTGTGCATTGGTTTAGATTTCAGTTTGCAGAATTATCTAGCAACAAAATAACCTTTGCAACACCATGATCACTGCACATCAGCAGTGGTAAAACTTGGCTTGAAGTAACAGTAATTTCTTTAGGAACACAAACAATGTCTAGTATGTTCCTTTCCCTGGTAGATGTTATAACAATCTGAAGCAATTGTTCCTGAATATACATTGTGAATGAGTTCCTTACTAATGTTGTTGAATCAACATTATTCCAGCCTCTTTCTGGTAAATTTAAGTCCCCAGCTAATATTATTCTTCCCTCCTGGGTTTCATGCAAGAAATATATGAATTCTTCTAGGTCATCTGAACTTGACTTTGGTGGTCTATACACTCCAACAATTGTCATATGTTCCTGGGCTATCTTTATTGTCACAATTACACAGTCTATAGCATTGGTGTTATCACTGAAGATGTAATAATCACAGGTCTCATAACTATCTTTAATCCCTATCATAACACCTCCGCGTGCTTTTTTGTTAGAATGTCTTGTTACAATAAAAACATTTATACTCTGACAGAACTGGTTTCCAGTCATTGCTCTTTAACTATGTCTCACAAAGAATAACATCAATCTTGTGGGAATGTAGCACATTTTCCAATAAAAAATAACTTTATTATTAATACTCGTAGCATTTACAACTATAACAGATGCATCAAATGTTGCTATCTGTGAACTGTTACATTTTCAATGTGGCAAAAATCCTGCCGAGTGTTTGTCAAATATTGTAAAATATCTTCTGCAAAAATTATTTTCCCTGGTGTGTTGGGAGGGGGGGGTGAGACATATGATCAAGAAATGCCCCAGGCATGTTATCTTTATGCTTTTACAGGCTCCATTAGTGGAGTGTCCAACATAACAGATTGGTAGATGCCTGAGGTCAGAAGGTTACCTGATGCTGATAGTTACAGCACAATCAGATGATACAGTGCTGTTGTCAACAACGCTGACGCTAAAGGGCATGCCTGAACAGCCAGCATATGAGGTGATGATGTTGTGGCAGGCTGAACCTCTGACATCATCAGTGCTCAGCAGTGGACATCCTGCCAGTGTCAGCTGAACCTAGGCTTCACAGAAGTAACCATTACATTTGGCATCCACCGTCCATACTGGCTGTAATGTCAGTGTGCCAACCACAGGGGAAAGGTGTGCATGTGGCTGCTGTTGCCATGACTCCAGTTCTTTCCATGATACCGATGCCATTTGTGGTACTCAGTGAATGTGTAGGCCACTGATACAGTATATTGTGTCTGCCTTTGCCTTTTGTTTGGTGCTGCTTCATCCTGTTCCTTTGATGATTCTGCATCTGACTTGACTTCACTTCTACTGCAACCGATCTATCAAACCCTACTACATTGTTCCCAAGTTGTAGCTGCTTCCGTACCACCATATTACATGCCTCACACCAGGCATAACTGACTGCAGGTCTTGGGTGCAATTCAGTGCACGGCCACTGGAGGTGTTCCATCAGGAGTTCAAATACATGTCTGGTGATGTTCCATGCTTGTGAATGGAGGTGCTGTATGCCATTTCAGCCATGATTTGGAGGTTATCAACCATGGTTCTAAGGCATATCTTGCATCACCTATAACATAGAAATTCCATTATGAGTGGAGTGCTGCCTACATCAGCTAGAATACCCATAGAGATACCTTACTGAAAATGATACAAGGCCTAAAGAATACATCCCACAGGAAGCCATGTCACTATACACATTATCTTACAGGCTGTTAAGAGGTGACATGTGTCTGGCATACGAGGCATCTTCTGACCCAGTACTGACAGATTTACTGCACATCAGCAAGTTAAATGGCACTGGAAATCCTCACTCTAGGGATCTAAACCTCTTTTGCAACATCAATGGAATGGTTTGGAGGGACAGGTATATCTTATAGAGGACACTGCTGCTCTGGAATAGACTCCCCATCTGTGTAAAAAAAAAGCTAATTTCTGACCATATTTAAGTGCAATTTGGATCTATTGATGAGAAATAGAAGATTTACCACAGGGTTGCCCCCTGTACTACTTATAGACAGGGGTATCTTAAAAATGCTTTACCCTCATGCATGGGTCCCCTCAAATTATCTATGGCATGTTCTCAGTTGTTTTCATTAGGGGTCATATATAATTATTGGCATTGCATAGGACACTAGCACTGGGGTGGAGGGGAGACTTATCAGTACATCTGTTCACATACAGCCTTCTACAGTATTCAGCAAAACAGGTCAGTATCTGAAAGAACCTAGGGAAGGGTCAGAACTCAAGATATTGAAGATCACTTGAGATCTTTTGACCTCAGGAAGTCAGACACAGCACGGGTCACACTTTTAACAAAGGCCATGACAGAGGAAAGAGACTGAATTGATAATAAAGGACAGGGGTAACATATACGTGTATGCTGCCCTGAATTATTTGTTATAATAATACAAGGGGCTTGGAGTTAATTGTACTCAAAATACTAGGGCTAGAAACTTACTGGGAATACTTGGCTAAGCTTCTGAAGATCCTCACTGATCATTAGCTTAATAACTACTTATGGCCCTATGAACCTATGGAATGGGTAAAACTAATCTGACATGAAACAGTAGGATAATTGAAGTACCAAAAGGGAAATTGGCTGTTCTTATAATGGCCCACAAGGATAGCTAGCCTAGTACTTACAATGACCCTGTGAGCAGCATATGTTGGGCTATGTATCTGGCAGTACCAACTACCAACTAGACAACCCTTTGGGAAGCCACCCCATGTGAACTACTGGTAGAAGATGCACTTGTGTCAGATGTGGGAAACACACTTAAACAAATTGTCTCCCTGCCAACCAGAGGTGTTAATATTCTTGATCTTGTCCTAAGAAACATTTCTCCCAGTTGCACCATCCCAGTTGTTCATAGGTTCATAGGTTCATAGGTTCATTGACTCCTAGACTAGTACTAGGCTAACTGCCCCTCTGGACCATTCTAAGCCTAGTCAGTTACCCACATGTGAATCAGACCCTGCACCTTGTGTCTGTAAGGTAAATACCTTGGCCATTATGCCATCCTCCCACCCTACCTAATAAAATCCAATAATCTTCCTAAGTTATTCTCTATGAAAACCTGTTGTGTGACCACTAATAACTCCTCTGCACTCAGCTATCATCCAAAAACTGATTATTTATTGTTTATTGGTCTTATTGACCATCACAAATGGTATAGCTCGACAGCAAAACTTGTGACTAAGGCTGCTACCTACTACTGTGAATTGTACTCCCTCTTGGATAGATACATAATGGCATATTTAGAACAATTCCCATATGGTGGAACTACCACATCAACTCACTCTATAATAAAAAGATAAAGATCCTGGTCATCACTAAAAGATGTCCTCTTCATCATTATAAAAGTTATGTAAACTGGGAAGTAAATTTCTCTAAATTATCATTAGCAAATGTAAGGTCAACTAATTCAAAAGACAACCCCAAAGCCTTCTTCAGCTTTATTAGAAAACTTAGAGGTAACATACAAATGTCTCCAATGATACCTCCTTCTCTGACTCCAAGCAGTGGCGGCTGGTGACTTCAAATCACAGGGGGGCTGCAGGAGACAGCTGAATGGGTGGGGTCAAGGGGGTGTGTGGTCAACCAGAAAGGGGAGGAGCTATGCACAAAACCACAAAAAACTAACTTTAATTAAATGCGCTGCCCTGGGTGGCAAACCATCATTATGAAAGTCCAATCAAGACAAAAATAAGTGTAGAAGAATAAAAATATTTCAATGCATTGGCTGCATGACAGCTTACTTAATATCTAGATGGAAACAAAAGGTTGTGAGGCATGAAAAAATAAATTACTTTTTAAATACATTACTGGAATGCCAGTCAAAATCAAGTATAAGAAAAACCAGAAGCACTCAACTCAAACCACTTCTCCTTGCACTGCAGTTCTAATTATAATATATTCAGCTTTATTAAAGTACCAAGTAACATGCTGAAAGTAGAAATCTATGTGATGCCCCCACTTGTAAAAATGTTTCTTATCCAAAAAAGACCTGCTGCCTGACAACTTGTTTCATGGGGAAAACATGTTAAAGTAAAAAATGAAAAGCAAACAAGAAACAAGCTCAAGATACATTGCTTAAAGGATTACTGTACAGGTTATGGACCACACATGATTGGCATTCTGTTTAGTTTACGGGTAAAGTCTGTAGAGATGACTGGAAGTCTCCAACAAGTGTAATGAGCTTTTTAAAATAATGGAATCCTGTCCTTTAATACCCAAGGCTTATACATTATCTAGTCAAGTATTCTCTGCATGGCAACAACAGAAAGGCTTTCAATGTTGGCAATTCTTTAACAGTATGCTTATTAAAGCTTACTTGCATCTTACGATCTCAGACAAGCTTACCTTATGGTCATTAAAGCATTGCTACTTAAACACAGAGCAACAGGCACTTTGAGTAATAAGCATAAATCTGAGTAGTAAGCATAAATCAACAGTACAAAAATATGACAGAAACCAGACCATTCTGCAAAATCAAGGACAGATGAAAAGCCACGGTAGTACTTATGCAGTGTGTCCTCCCCATCCAAGGTAGATACAACTACTCCTTGCCTTGCTTGGACACATCCAGAGTCACTACATGGGGGAATGGGGTGCAACAAGCATGTCACAATTTGAAATTTCTCTAGCTGACTGTGATGGCCCTGACACATTTGTCATACCTCTCAACCTCAAGAGCAAGAAATCTGGACAAAGCCATACACAGAAGTGGGACAAAGGCCCAAAAATAAGGACAATTTTTAAATATTGCTCTAATTAACTTAGAAAGATAATAGAATAGGTCTTGCATTAGTATGAATTTTCTGAAGGGTATAAAATCTGAAACTCAAATGTCTGTCATTTTCTAACTTCAGTCTTTAGTGATGTGTCACTAATTTGCCAAAAACACAACTTTATGAAAATGGACCAAAATGTGATGCAAAAATATAAAATAGACACACAATACAGCTGCTACCTGCCAAAGAAGGGACACTTTAATATTAGTACTGCTACCTTGAGCAGCTGACAAAATAAAAGAATCTACATGCATTTCACGTAATCTATAACTTTGATTATTACAGTTATTTCTTAATTATAAACCCTCCATGTTTTCTTCCAAAATTGCTATTTTGCAGAGGGATTATTAGGGGGAAGAGCAACATTTTGAGCCAACAATTGGGGACAGTTGAGAGGTTGGCTATGCCTAATTCTATAAAGCAATTTATTTGCATGTACCTCTCAACCTGTTAATGCAGTAAATCTGGACAAGGCCAAATATATTGGGGGCACATATAAACAGTACTAAAAATTGCTCTTGTATAAATTGAGACAGTTGATAGAACAGCTCTTACTTTAACAGGCATTTTTCTGAAGGTTATGAAGTCTGAAACTTATTATTTAGTGACTTAATTCCTAAATGATTTGCCAGAAAACTACAAATTTTATGAAGAACAAACCAAAAATAAGCAAAAATCTATTCATTCTTTGAAAATCTGGACAGTTGGGAGGTATAGTTCAGCTGGGCCTGTCTGAGTTTGCTGCCCTTCCCCCCTGACAAAATAATGGTTGAATGGAGCCTCTGCAGCCATTCCAATGAACCATTACTTGGCTATTTCACTCCATTTACCATAAACACTAATGTGCATACTGCTTTACTTCTATGATGAGTTGGACTTCATTTGAAAGTTTTATTTTGTATTTCAGCACAAACACTAAGTCATCTGTTAAACAAAGCAATGCAGTCTCACAATGAAAACTTAGCATTAAAACTTCTCTGCCCTAGAAACTCACATTCATTGAAACAGCATTGAAACCCACATTCAAAGAAAATACATTTTGCCAGTGGCAGATAAAGATTAATTTTGGGCTGTTTTCAAATCATAGGCCCCTTGCATATGAAACATACATGTGCTCTTTGATACACCTTCCTCATTGTACTAAAATTATATTCCTTGTACAATACAGTACACTTGTTAGAGGGTGTTTTAAATTTGTTTTGAACATTTTTCCAGTAAGCAATGAAACAAACCATATGCACCCATAATGGCAAAACTGCCCAGTTGAGAAAATTTATCATAAAAAAGTCTACTCAGACTTCCACAGTCCACCATTATTAGTAAATATACACAATTCTATAGTCCACCATTATTAGTAAATATGCACAATTCCACAGTCCACCATTATTAGTAAATATGCACAATTCTACAGTCCACCATTATCAGTAAATATGCACAATTCTACAGTCCACCTTTATCAGTAAATATGCACAATTCTACAGTCCATTATCAGTAAATATGCACAATCTCTGAAGTAAGTCATCTAAATAATTCCACATTAAAGAAATCTGTAACTAATGAAGCGGTTGCTGCTAGCAATCACCTTTATATTTCATGGTTTCATCGAAAAATAAAGTGTCTGTTGCCCCTCAGGAATAAATGGCCTATATTACATTAAAAAATGATAAGCTAGTAATAATATTGCAAGAAGAAATGGATGGCAAACTGATAACAGACTCATAGTTAGTATCTTCACCAAGGAGAACATTCTTAGTACGGCAGCATCCACCCCTTGTGGGAGTAGAACCCACAGCCTTCTGCATCAAAAGCAAGTACACAACCTGTTGTGCTATAGTATTAACTAGGCAAAGCACTAAACTTCTATTCCCCTGCAGCTCTCAGCTCCTTGTAAAATCTACTCAATACTCAACTGCATCTCAACTCAGCTCAAGAAAACTGGAAAAGCCAAAATGTATTGGGGGTCAAAAGCCCAAAACCAGGGACACATTAAACATTGCTTGTATAATCTTAGAAAGTTGCTAGAATAAAATGTTGTGTTGCCACCATACATTTTACTGCCAAGGTCCCTGAGCAAAAAGACAGTCAGAGTAACATACCACTATGCCACATCAGCTGTTTTGTAAAAGAGAGGAAGACTGAAACTTAAATGGCTATCATTTAGTGAATTCAGTTCTCACCATAGCTGTCAACCTCTTAGTACAAAACACCTGGACAAACCCAGTAATAAGGGAATACAGCCCTCAAACATATTCAGTGAATTCAGTTCTTGCCATAGCTGTCAACCTTAGCACAAAAACCTGGACGCAATAATGGGGAATACAGTCCCAAAAATAGGGACAAATTTAAAATATTCATCTTATAAACTTAGAAAATTGCTAGAAAAAAGGTTGTGCTACTATGTATTCTGAAGAACATGAAGTTTGAAATTCAAATGTCAATTTTACTGCTGACAGAACAAAAACAATTTTCAGCAGAGACGCAGGGATTAATACTGCAGACACATCTTTGTAAAATGGCAGGGCACCAGAGCAAATCCACACAAACAGAGGGAGGAGATGCAGACTCCACACAGAAGCCACCCCAACCAAGAATCAAACCAGAAAACCTATAGCTGTGAGGCAACAATACTACCTCTGCATCTACTGCACTACACCATAACCAAGATTTGTGTAGCACTCACATTAACTGTGCTGTATCCGACAACAAATCTAGCATTCCTGCTTAATCTAGTTCTCACCAGTAAAATCTTGACCTTATAATTCTAAATCATGCTGTAGTCAGAGTCTTTGCCTTCTATAGCAAAAAACTTCAACACAGTATCAGATCTATGTCCTTGAGCCAAAATGTGGGAAAAGTTCATCTACACTCGAATACATTATAAAGTACCACATTTTGACTGATAAGCAACAGGGCTGTTGGCCAATCTACAGCACATTTATATACTATCTATGTATTAACAGAGCAAAACATATACCTGCATGGGTCAGAGAATGCTGACAGGAGCTAAAGCATAGGCCTTATAGCTTTATAGCAACACACACACACACACACACACACACACACACACACACACACACACACACACACACACACACACACACACACACACACACTAACTCACCTGTTGTCGTTGATTCCAATCCACTGATTCAACTTCAAGCAGCAATAAATCCACCAGACCAGACCACCACAGACTGACACTATAATTTTGCTGTAACTGTTGAGCCAAAAAAAAATAAAAAAAAATGTTTTAAGCTTTATAAAATTAAACACAACACACGGAAAAAAAGATTACTGGTTCATCCAATGGCGACTGATTGATTCTCGCTCTTTTCCCAGCACATAAAGCCCGGAAGAGAGCGGCAACCAACCAGTAGCATATGCCCAGCAAGCACGCCATGACGCGCGCTGCGGACGCCGCAGTCCGAGCCTTCCATATCTATGCGGTTTGTGAGTCAACCGCATAGATTTCTAAGTTCTGGGCATCAGAATGATGCCTCCTTAGTTCGGCTGCAATGTAAACATTGCAGCAACCCAGCAAGAATTTAGGAAAAAACGCTGTTAATTTAAGTTTAAACCGAAAACAGAAAAATTAAACAAACTACTCAGCTGTCTAGCTGAGGGGGCTGCAGTCCCCAGACTCCAAGGATATTGCTAATATTCTTGTGGGCAAATTCTCATCCAACTTTACTCTTCAAAGCCTCCCCTCGATCCCCTCCATTCTTCCTCATCCTCCTCTTGAGATCAATTTGAAGTCCTTTTGGCATGTTCCAAAATTAAAAACACTACTTCCATGAGTACTGACAATACCCTGGATGTCTGCTAAGAAGCAAAAAATCCATCCTAGCAAAACCCCTCCATTAACATTTAAACATGAGTCTTTCCACTTGTTATGTTCCCGGGTATGGAGAATGGCAGGTGTGGTACCCTTACATAAACTTGGCCCCTCTACTGTCCCTGGGAATTGCATGCCTTTTAGTCTCAATAGTATATCTGCATGGATATCCACTGTAGCTGAACTAATAAACAATAAATTAATACATGATATAGGTGACATATCTCACAGGGCCTGTGACTTGAAGACTGATATCAAGGGACTATGGTCAGCCAAGCTTGATGATAACAACAAAATGGTGAACAGTTATCAAATCTAATACTCAAATTCCCAAGCAAGGACTGAAATAATCAAATGCTTGATGTATTAATCATGGTCTTACCCTCAACCACATGAAAGGCAGTATAGTTTCCTTTGATAAATCTAGCATCACTACTGCTATGACATTAGAAAATATCTCATGTGAATTGTATACACTTATCAGGGACTTGGGTATGTATGATGAAAGTAGACCGCTTTCACCACCATGTCTCTGTGGTGGCTAGAAAATCCTACTTCATACTGCTGATCCTTCATGGTACCTCCTCGCATCCAAAGAAGTTATAGTCCCACTTTATTCATCTCTTATTAGGCCCATCATTACATTTAATGCAGTTATGTCACTAAGCACTCAGACCAGCTTGAGAGATTCTTTCTCACTAGAAATATTTCACCTTTCAGTACATGTTTCTAAGCATTATGTATACAGGAGTGATTAATTCTAGTGATCTGAGAGTGTGAGAGCATATAGAACAAACATGGTCTACCCAACAGGGGATAAACAACAAGAAATCAAGAAGTTGAGAGTTTCAAATTGGAGAGCAAGTATTAGTCAAAGCATCTTCTACAATGACAAAGCTCTTAGCAAAATGCCAGGGACCTTTTGAGATCATAGAAGACTAGGTGACCTCTTCTATAAAATCAGACAGACAGGGAAGAGATGGCTTGAAGGAGTGTTTCATGTCAATGTAGGGTTGCCACCTGTCCAGACCTTTCCTGATGGTCAGTGTAGATCATTGTGTGTATTATACCTAGTCAGCCAGTGTAGCTAGATAGCATGTGCATATAAGTTACTGAGCACATGCAAAATCAGTGCCATTTTGTATAGTCAGCCAGAGTGAATGCAGTCTTGAATGGAGATGCACATGTGAGTGTGTTTGAAGTAATGAGTGAATCATTTAGCTCAAATATAAGTTCTAATTAGAGTTCTTGACATGTATATGTACAATAAATATCTTGGACCCATATGCCACTTCATCGTCTCTTTTGAATGCATGAGACAAGTGACATGGTGCCAGAATGGGATCCAAAGTTGAAGCAACTCGCAAACCATGATGCATGCAGTTAGAAGTGGAGGAATATACAGAAGCCAACTTGCAAACAGGTCAGTTTATTCAAAGGTACATAAACTCATTTAAATTATTTTTCAGAAACAGAATAAGTGGCAAAGCATTTAGAATGTTCAAAAAATCACAAAGATAAACATAATGTCCAAAATTACGACATTCTGATAAAAGTATTCAAAATAAATACAAAAGTGTTTGAAATAATTTCTGAAGTGTTAAAATGTACAAAAGGGCCAAAACAACTGCATTTCTTTGCAATGTACTACTTTTTGCATTAATTAAAGCTATTCAAAGTGTCCGAAGCTTCTAGAACATTTGCAGTGAAGCCTTTTCAAAGTGATTGTTGTCTTTTCGAACATAATTGCAAGTACCTGGTCTATGCTTATGTTTAAACATATTTTGTTGTTATGACAGTGGGATTTTGTAGACCTGGACCACTGGTGTTTGATAACAATATTGCTGATAATTGGAGAGTGTTTGAACAAGAATAAGACATATTCATACAAGCTGCATTTTCTGATAAAGAGGCACATACAAAAACCTTCATACTTCTTAATTTAGCTGTCTCAGAAGACATTTAGAGGGGCGCCTGCTGTGTATGCAGGGGAAGGGGAAAACTACCATATTGTGATGTAGGCTGAAACGTGGGAAGACCCTGAGTGCTTATAATGCAAATTTAGAGAAATGTGTAACTCTCAAAAAAATATTACAATGGAAAGGCACATGTTTTACACAAGAAATCAAAAGTCTGGTGAAACTATAGTAGCACATATTACCGACTTGAGAAATAAAGCAATAAGGTGCAGATTTGATGGTTTGCGAGATGAGTTGATAAAGGACAACATTGTGTGTGGTATTAATAATGATGCAGTGAGAAAGATTTTACTTTGAGATAGTGATTTAACATTGAGCAAAGCCATAGAGATTTGTGAAATATATACAGAAAAGTACACAAATATGCTTACTAATGACAAAAACATGCATGCATTGTCTGCCACTGCAAAGGCTGATAGTGTACAACATAAAGCTAAGAGGAAAAATAAATATAAACCGAATGGGGCCACAACACCCAACCTTATTGTTAGCTGTCATAATTGTGGAGGCAACCATGAACCTAAATGAGAAAAGTGCTTAGCTTTTGGTCAGCAATGTCACAAATGTAAAAAGTGGAATCATCTCAAAAGGTTGTGCAGGCCCAAAGTGTCACAAACTTTTATTAAAAGAGAACATCTAATGGAACAAGTAGATCAGATAGAGTCATAAGCAAACTTTTTATGTTGATGGTGTCTCTGTGATTGATGAAACTGTTAACACAGTAGATTATCATTTGGCAGCAAAGGGTGAAATATTTTGTACTGTTTGGATTAAGGGGGAAACTGGCAGAGCTTAAAGTAGACACCGGGTCCAAGTGCAATTTTATATCAGCACAAATGTTTGCCAGAGTAAAAGCTGGTGAGAAACTTGATTCAGCAAAGTGTGTGAAACTTGTTGCTTATGATGGTGAGGAGAGTCAGACTGATGGTGCAGCAGTTTTCACGTCATTCTGCTGGGAACAGCTATGACGTGCAGTTTTATGTAGTCAAAAGACATGTGTTGTCACTGTTAGGCCTCAAAGATAGTTTGTGAATGGGATAGATTTCACCTAATGAAGAGATTCACTATATAAATCTGAACCACCACAATAGTTTTATACAGAATATTTTTTCATGAATATGCTGATATGTTCAAAGATGAACTTGGCAAACTACCAGTCACATATTCCATGAAGTTTAACCATGAGTAAGCCCAACTGTTAGACCAGCCAGAAAGGTTCTGATAGCAATGCAGAGCAAAGTGAAAATAGCACTAGACAAAATTGTGAATTTGGGTGTAATTACGCCAGTAAAAGAACTGACTGAATGGGTATCCTCCATGGTCATAGCTCATAAGAAAAGCCCAGATGATGTTCAAATATTTATTGACCCCAGAGATTTAAACAAAGCAAATCCTCATCATCCGATGCTCACAGTAGAAGATGTAGCAGCTCTTATGCCCGATGCCACTGCCTTTTCAGTCTTAGATGCAAAAAATTAATTTTGGCAAATTTCGCTGGATCACAAATCTTGATTGTTAACCTCTTTCAGTCGACCATTTGGAAGATACACATTCCTGAGAATGCCATTTGGGATTAACTCTGCCAGTGAAATATTTCAGTGTGGGATGGAGCAAATTTTTTCAGGTTATCCATGTGCTATCATAGTAGACAGCATTATTGTAGGGGGCAATGGTGAAGACAAACATGATAGAAACCTCATGAAAGTTCTAGACCATGCACGTGAAGTCAGTCTTAAATTGAATCCTCAGAAATGTAAATTCAAGTTGAAAGAAGCTACTTATGTGGCTCATTTGTTTACTAGTTCTGACTTAAAACCAGATCCATCTAAACAAGCAGTAATTCTTGAGATGCCAGTTCCAGACAGGGTGACATCTTTGCAGCATTTTATAGGTATGGTCAACTGTTTAAGAAAGTTCATTCCAGACCTGAGTGAGCCTTTAGCACCGTTACGTGAGTTAACAGGCAAAAATGTAAACTGGTCCTGGTTAGAACAACATCAAATAGCATTTGACATTCTGAAACAGAAAATTACCAGTCCACAGACATTGAGACATTATGATGTTCACAAACCAGTAACTCTTTCATGTGATGCTTCAAAGTATGGCCTTGGTGAAGAATGTCTTCAAGAAGACATACCAGTAGCCTATGCATCCAGAACATTAACCCGAACAAAGATGCAGTATGTGCAAATTGAAAAAGAGCTTTTTGGCAGTAGTGTTTGCATGTTCAAAGTTTCATGATTATATTTATGGCAAACCTGTTCAAATAGAGAGTGATCACCAACCTCTAGAGACAATTCTGAAAAAGTCGATACATTCAGTCTGGCATGTCTGCAATGCATAATGTTAACATAGCAAAAGTACAGTTTCAGTATTGTTTATATGAAAGGCAAATATCTTTATCTTGCAGATGCTTTGTCAAGAGTGCCTAGACAAACAACACAACAGCGTGATGATGAGACAACAAGCTTTGAAGTTATGGAAGTCAAAAATTTTTCTTCATCATGTCTTGATGAACTCAGAAATCACATAACATTAGACTCTGTTCTTCAGAAGCTGAAACATTTTATCAGTCAAGGATGGCCAGTCTATCACTTGACATTCAGAAATATTTTCCTTGCCAAGACAAGCTCATGATGGAAGATGGAATCATCATGAAAGGTCCTAAAGTGGTTATTCCTTCAGCATTATTTTATTTTATTTATTTTTATTTTACATTTGTTGACCGGGGTAGTCCGACTGGATGCATGTCCATTTTCAGCGGAGACCCGGGAAGAAAAGCTCCAAGGGTAAGCAGATACAGCATTACATATTACAAACAGACTATTTACAGAGATTACATAAGTAAGCAAGTTAAACAAGTTCCACAGGTTACAGTTAATCCTGAGCGTAAATCAGGATTAAATTAAATTACACAGTAAACTGGTTAGCAGATTTTTACACATTCTAGAGAGAGTTAGCCAGGCTTGATACACTGACATAGCTAGTTAAGTGACAAATGTTGTTTGAGTCTAGTTTTAAATTGACCTAAGGTGGAAAGTAAGGTAATATCAGCTGGAAGAGAGTTCCAGGATCTACTTACAGAGTTTGCAAAGAGAGAATCACCGGCTGTGTTATTAATTTTGCTAGTCTGAATTAGTAGTTTGTTAGAGGATCAAAGTGGTCTAGGATTGTTATAGGGGGGTGATAATATTTTTAAGTGCAGGAGTATTGTCCGGATTATAGAGGATTTTATAGGCCATAATCAGTTGGTTATATTGGATTAGGCTGGGTAGTTGAAGCCAACCAAGCTGATTTAGATTGATACAATGATGTGTCCTAAAAGGCAGCCCAGTGGCAAACCTGGCAATGTGGTTGTAGCAAATTGAGAGTTTGTTAAGGACAGTCTTGTTTAAATTCGAGAGTAGAGGGGATGCATACAGAAGGGTTGAAAGAAGGTGAGAGCGAGCTATGGCAATTTTAGCTGGAGGGGTTAGGAAGGCTTTTATTCTGTAAAGTGACCCTAGTTTTTTATTGATGGTTTTGATAGTTTGGTTAACATGTATGTCAAAGTTTAGAATATTGTCTATGATGACACCTAATATACAACAGGAATATATCCATATTTTGCATCGTGGTCACCCGGGTACTGATTCAACCAAAATTAGGGCAAGAGGCATAGTATTTTGGCCTTCTATGTCAAAAGATTTAGAGAAGGAAACTGTAGCATGTTCTATTTGCAATAGTACTAGATCACATCAACAATGGTTGCAACTGATATTTTTGAATGGAATGGTCAGCATTACTTAGTATTATTAGACTCTTATTCGAATTGGTTTGAAATTGACCTTCTTCCTAATTTAATGTCTAACACTGTCATCACAAAATTGAAGTCATTTTTCTGTCCATTTTAGTCCACACAAAGTTGTATCTGACAATGGTACACAGTTTACAAGTCAGCAGTTCATGGAGTTTGCTGAGTCTTGGGACTTTGTCCATATTACTAGTAGTCCTGAGTGTCCACAGTTCAATGAATTAGCTGATCATGCAGTTCAAAGTGCAAAATGTTTATTAAAGAAGTCCAAGAGAGAGGGTACTGATGTTTTTCTTAACCTACTTAATCTCAATAACATTCTCCGAGATAACTTACTTGGTTCAGCTCCTCAGAGATTAATGTCTAGACAGACAAGAACAACCTTGCAGATCAGTAAACAGCTATAGATACCAAATGCAAAGAACAACAGAGTAGTCAAGACTCAACTTTTGAAAAAAATGCCAGTCACAAAAGTTGTACTATGATAAATCTAGCAAACCTCTTAGACCGTTAAGAAAAGGAGAGATCGTATGGATGCAAACATCTAAAGGATATGACTGAGTGGGAATTATCAAAACTTTTTGTGAAGAGCCAATAAGTTATATTGTACAATTTGAAGTAATGAATTTCAGAAGGAATCAAAGTCGCATACTACCAGTCTCTGAACCAGTGATGCAGCAGATTGCCTGTGCCAGAGACTATATTTCTCAGAGTGACACTGCACTTATTCGAATTCTAGGACAGTGTATCATTTTCAAGTAATCCTGATGTAACCACCAAAGTTTCAATTGTAAAAGAATCCCCAGAGATTGCCCCTGTTGCTAATCCCAGTCAAAGTTTTTATGTGACCAGATCGGGTAGAATTTCCAGACACAATCCAAGATACACAATGACTTGGAATTGAATTCATTTGTTGTTATATGTTAATATGATATCTAGCTTGTAAAATGTCTTGTTCTCCTGCTGCATGTCAAACAAATCAAACAGGGAGGATGTAAATCATTGTGTGTATTGTACTTAGTTAGGCACTGTAGCTAGATAGCACATGCATATAAGTTACTGAGCATGTGCAAGATCAGTGCCATTTTGTATAGTCAGAGTGAATGCAATCATGAATGAAGATGCACATGCAAGTATGTCTGAAGTAATGAGTGAATTAGCTTAAATACAAGTTCTAATTATAGTTCCTGACATGTTTATGTACAATAAATATCTTGAACCCATACACTGTTTCATTGTCTCTTTTGAATGCATGAGACAAGTGACAGTGAGGAAAGCAGGGTCTTTGTCACGAAATCCAAAAATCAGGGTGTCTCTCGGGAAATCCAGTTATGGTGATAATTTGAAAGTTGAATCATTCTGAGAGTTACAAAATATCTTTAACATGTGAAGCATGTGTATACATTTGGCCATCTGTTGCATTTAGCATATTATTTACAATTTCTTCAAGTGTTGCAAGCCTGGTTATTAACTTTGAAAGAGAAGAAAAAGGTCTAAAATGCACCTGAGAGCATTTAGAACTCTATAGACTCTTGGGCCATACTGGCCCACAGACCCCCAGCTTAATTAAATTCTATCCGACACAACTATTACAATTCAGTCTTGACCAGTAATGATATATTGAAAGGCTGTAGGAAAAGTTGACAAGTAAGACAATTTAAGAAAACAAAACTAAGTACTTAGATAGTATGTGGAGGCAAGAATGGAAGAAAAACAGGAGAGCATGGGGTATGTGCCAGGATGACAGTAGACAGTCAGGTAGGAAGTGCCATGGAAGCCTTTGTCTAGGGCTTCACATTAACTAATGCTTCTCATGCTGTCACTGTATATAGCATTTAAAAATTGGTGCTTCTAGGTGGGTTTTGATAAAAGGAGTGTTGCTACTCTTGACACTTGGTGCCTGTTGCATAAAGGGCTAACCTTCTTATCTCATCAGTGGCTCCATCAACAGAAAGAAGGCAATATGAAACTGGATGATGGGCATTTTTAATGCATCCCTTCAAATTCAAATAACACCACACGCCTGAGTGCATCCAACACAATGCAGATCGACTGCTGAGGCTATAGGGACTATCCAAATGGCCTGAACCCAATGGTTTTAAGATGTATAGCACAAGATGTAAAATAGCATGGCAATTTTCACTAGTAAAGTGTATGAATTTCTATAAATGTTAGAATTGGTACTGCCTGTGAACTAAAACAATGCGTGGAAAATTTGTAAAACAAATTATGTTTATCATTCTGTATATAAAATGCACCCCTTTAATGTATTAAATATAACTGATAGTGAGATTCAAGTATTACCAAAGGTGTATACGCAAGGACTGTAATAGGAGATACGTATCTGAAAAATAATTTGCCAGAAAGAAAGAGGAAGAGAAACAGAGAGAGAGAGACAGAGAGAGAGAGAGAGAGAGAGAGAGAGAGAATAATATGAGGAACCTGTTTGCCTGCAGAAGACCAGAACCACTGACTTTGTTTTTGAGTAATGCTAAACGCTTGAGTTTCCTAAAGATACTGTGACTTGTTTTCTGATGAAGACCACAAATGTTAACTTTGTTTAGGAAGATCCAACTTTTGAGTTCCATAGTGTGAATAACCTTATTTGTTTATGCAAACGTCTCTTGTATCAGCTGAATTAATTTTCCACTGTAATATATGTGGGTTGTTTCATGCTGGTTGGTTTAGTTGAGGTTGACATGGTCTGCACAATTCATTGAAGTCCAGCTGGTTGAGCAATAGTTGCCAGAAGAGCAGGACTTGCCCCTCTATGGGGCATGTTAGAACATGTCTCCCAGATTTTTCTTGATTAGCTTTAATTGAACAGTCTCAGTGGTAAATGGATTGATGAAATCCACCACGATAATGTGTTAGATGCTTATTTATATGTGCCATTATGTTGACATCACATTTGATCAAGGCGTGATTTCATCACATCAAGAGAATTAAATCTCACTCAATGAAACCACAAAAATCAGATAAAATTTTTTTGTAGGGATACGACAGGATCTTTAAATATACTAACTCTAAGATCACCCCAAACTGAAAAAACAAAGAAATACTTTTGCCCACTGCAGTGCAATGCCTTAGACTAATCACAACAATGTTCTGTAGTCTCAGTTCATGAAAGAAATAGCACAGTATTTTTACAGAGGGCCTTACACTTCCTCATTTGTTTATGTGTCCCCACAGCCCTGTGTCTTTGAATATTGTTACTCAGATATCACACAACAGCATGGAAAAAATTCTAGTCTTCTCTGTACCACAATATCTGTTTAGTAAACAGGTGTTTTGATGAAGCACAGATCTGGTGAAACAAGATGTCTGATCACTGATGTTGAAAGAAGCTGTAAACAAGCTATCCACCAAAAGTGTGTGAGTGTGTGTGTGTGTGTGTGTGTCCATGTGTGTGCGTGCGTGCGTGCGTGTGTGTGTGTGTGTGTGTGTATGTGTGTGTGTGTGTGTGTGTGCGTGTGTGTGAGCATGGGCATGTCTGTACATGTGTGTATGTGTCTGTGTGTGCGTGTGTGTGTGTGTGTGTGTGTGTGTGTGTGTGTGTGTGTGTGTGTGTGTGTGTGTAGACAGAGAGAGAGAGAGAGAAGAAATCACAGCACAATTCCAGTAATATTGTTTCTCTGAAGACACCAAAATTTATAAGCTCTTTCAACCAAATTAGAACAGGGCTTTATTTGTGCATGCATGTTTGTATATAAATGTGCAAATAATCACAACTGTGCTTATTATGTGTTGTATACATATAGTCATAATTGTCATTATTCATTAAATGGCAACACTGCTGCAGAATTCCATAAAGCAGAAACAATGGACTTTATAGATACTGTTTTTTACCTTTTCTATTTAAATTACATTTTTAACTACCATATCCAGTTATGTACCGAGGTAAGTTCAAATGCTTGATTAGGGAACGTAGACACATAGAGTGCAAAATGAGACACTAGACCCTGAAGAAACTAAAATGGTGAGTTTTGTAAGTTAGTTGCTGGATAGCTTTTAAATTAGATATTTCATTTAAGACCAATTATCCTGTTTGAATATCTCTTCAAAGATGGATAAAACAAAGGTCTCTCTGAAAAAAGAAAGAAAGAAAAAGAATCTCTTAATAAGCTGGCATTGGTATTTGCCAATGATAGTCCTTTCACTGATACTATTTGCAAATGACCTCACTGTTTTTTTATTTAGGGATCTAAAGACGGTACTGTGAAGTGAATTATCTGGCTAAGCTTCATACTAAATGTAATCCGTTTGAACTGTTTTTTGATATTCGTGCCTGTTGATCTCTCTCATCAGTCCTTCAGAAGATGTGCTTGAAGTAAGCTTGTCGAACACCTGCTGCACTGATGATGTGCTTGAACAGGCATCTTCATTTCTTCTCTGCCCAGAGGCACTTTTAATTTGCATTCTGATTTCTTTAATTGGGAAAGCACAGAATATTTCGTAAAAAACTGGGGCTGACCAGAATGTTACATTAAGAGAAGCAGTTAGAATGTTACGTAGACAAACTGGAACAGCATAGAATGTTACAGAGTAGAACTGTGGTAAGCCAGAAAGTTACCTAGATTAGATACGGCAATATGGAGTGTTAGATTCACATTCCTAAGTAATGAAAAATAGGTTGTTTTGTAAAAAAAACTCATGCAATATACAGAGAAACTTTGACAAGTTATGAACTACAATAGTTTGAGAAAGTTTATTAGTCACCCATAGAGGTATACATTTTTATACATTATTTTAGAAATCACACCTAGAATACTATGTATTATTCATAGAATCACACTATTATAAGGAGATAGGGTAGGATTTTGGAATTCATTAAGAACCAATGCATAGCTAAATAGCTGATAGCAAAATGGTAGAATTAAAAAAAAAACAAAAAACTAGGTATATATAATAATTTTCCATCTCTGTGCCACCTGTTTGCACCTAGTGCCCTGACCTGACCAAACCATGTATTTCTTAGATTTTACTTTGCACAGCTGCATCAGAAGTCTGGTCTCTCTCTGGCTTTAGAGTCCATGAGGACAAAAACAGTTTTATACACAGAAAGCATATTGGTATCACTGCAGCAGCTGTCCTCTGCATGTGCACTTATTTTTAAAAGTCATATATCAGCATTTATTTATTATTTAGGTAAAAAAACTAGTCTTATAATAACCTGCTTACCTGACTTCACCTTATATTGTTTTTGACATCATATAACTATGGGTAATATCACATTAAGGAATGAAATGAGGTGTGTTAAACATACTGACCTCCAAAATTTAATTTCCATGAATGCTTCATGCATAGCCCTCTTTATAAATAATGGACAATAGCCTGGTGCATATAACCATGGTGAAAGTAAAGATGCAACATTTAAACTTTTTACTAACTTGAAGGAAGCCATTGAAACCATTGAAACCATTGAAAATGGCATGTATAGATTACAAAGGTATTCCTGGCAACGCAAACACTTAGAGGCTTGCGTACATTTCAAGGTAATACCGAGGGGTATGCGAGTGCTATGTATGCCGACATATGGCGAACAACACCCCACCCTTCTCAAAAAATGGCAAGACCTGAATATTAATATTGGGTTTAGCTACATCAATTTATTACTTGAGTATTTTCAGTCTATTAGAATTGGAACTACAGAAAAAAGTAGAATCACTTCGTAAAGACTTATATGAGCGTTTTACCTCTAATTTTTGTATGAGGAAACTTGACAGCCTTCACTCCCAGATAAATATTTATAGTGAAAAACTAAAGCTGATCAAGCAACGTAAGTTGTGCAGGGATCACAATGACTTTTCTTTAGGTAATATCTTCGTATGGCCGAGGACACAATATGGTGCACACTTAGACGTAACTGCAAACATGGAAGGAGGAGTACATGATGTCATGACGCCGACAACCTACGTGTCGGACCGAAATGGTCGGAACAAGGAGCGGAATGAAGCAGAAGGTGTTTCTGGCATTGTACCAAATGAAAAACCTCTGTCAAATGTTTCTAATGTAACGCATGCTGTTACTGATGCATGCACACCACCTCCTAACCAACAGGCTCCCGGAGGGGCTTTCAGAGATGTCGAACCAGTCGTTCGTCTGAAAACTGTTAATGTAGATGAAATGCATTTTTTACCATACCCCATAAAACAAACCAACTATGTGAGAGGTCGTTCGTTAAGCAAAGGTCCGAGGAAGAGAAAATTCTCGGAAGAGAGGTATGGACAGAGAAAAAACATAAGGAACTGAATTGTTTAGTGTTTGATTTTTCTAATAGTAACATTAATGAAACTGATTTGGCTGTATTAAATAAAGGACTGGGTTTTATACCTTCACAACCCAGCAAGATAAATGATATATTAACTGACTTGCGATTGTTTGGCAGGTTAGTTGCACTGAAAGCTTATTTTCATAACAATATGACAACGTTTGACACTGGGAGTATGTCTAGGCTGAAAAAGAAAAGCAATTTTATTCCCCCTACACCGAATAGTGTTGATTGCTTTACCACAATGTGTGAAAATGATTTCTATAAATATTATTTGGAAGGTGATAAAAAGAAAAATAGATTTTACAATATGGCTAGCTTGGAAGTTACCTCTCTAATGAAGTTAAAAGGTGATGCCATGCTAACTATAAAACCAGCTGACAAACGGGGGGGTGTATAGTACTTATGGATACACCTGATTATATGGAAAGTATGTATATACTATTAAATGACAGCAGAACGTACAGTGTTCTACTTGATACTGATGTGTCTAAAATCATACAGACTGTACATGATAATATCTATGACCTTTTAATGTGTAGACAAATTGATAAAGAAACATATGACTTTTTGACTATTGATTTACCACTGATTCCCTGTATGAAAGGATTGCCTAAGGTACACAAAGAAGTATTCCACTTCCAATGCGTCCTATAGTTTCAGGCAGGGGTTGGGTTACTTCTAATGTATCCATATACTTAGAATCTGTGCTAAGACCTATAGTTGACTCTATTCCTACTATCCTTAAAGACACTTATTATTTGCTGAATGACATTAAAAGTTTTAATTTAGAACATACATTTGCAATAGAACAATGCATTCTGGTAACCCTTGATGTTAAAAATCTTTTTACCAGCATACCTAATGAATATGGCATGCAAGCCATGAGGGAAATACTAAACCTGGATACTGATTTTGATACAAACGAACAGATTTTACTATGCCATCTCTTAGAGATGGTTCTTGAAAATAATGTATTTATGTTTGCAGACAAATATTATTTACAGCAATGGGGTGTTGCCATGGGCACCCCTGTTGCTAATATTTATGCTAATCTAGTAGTTTTTAATTGGGAGAAAAATAATCTGTTTAATAATAATATTTACCAGAGGAAGGTCAGAATGTATAGAAGATTTGTAGATGACGTTCTGATCCTTTGGGAAGGAACTCATAATGAATTTAAAGATTTTTTAATATATTTAGAGTCCACTACTGAATTTTTAAAGTTTACTATGGAATGGTCTAATACCCAGATCAGTTTTTTAGATATTAATATTTCTATTATTAATGGAAACCGTTTAGGAACCACTTTATACAGAAAGCCATGCTGGAAAAATACGCTTTTGCATTACAATAGCATGCATCCTAGACATGTCTTCCCGGGCATTGTTAAGAGCCAGTATATTAGGATCAAGAGACTATGTGACAATGAAGAAGTATTAAGCAAAGAAGCAGATAATATGGAGAATTTATTTTTAAAAAGAGGTTATAATGAAAAATTAGTACGCAATATAAGGAAGGATGTTCTTTTAACACATGAACGTATAGATGAAACAGAGGAATATCATAAGATAGTAACTAGCAATTGGAAAACTAAAAGCTCTAGATTAACTTACAAAGACAACAGAGTTTCCTACACTATGCAGTTTACGAATGACAATTTTGATTTAAAGAACATTATTATACAGAATTAGAAGATTCGAATTATGGATGAAGCCATCAGAAATATTGTGGGTGAGAGACCAAAATTCACATATAGAAATTCCCCAAATCTCAAACAAATATTATGCTTTAAAGAAAGTAAGACTATACCCTTTAAACAAGACCATCATAAGACTGTAGGTAGCTTTCCTTGTATGAAATGCAGAATGTGTCAACATATTAGTGATGTACAGGTATATAGACACCCTAAGATGAACATCACGATTAAACCAAAATTTTATGCAACTTGTGATTCCATGAATCTAATATACTTAGCAACGTGCACAAGATGTGATGCCTTCTATGTTGGGTTGACAAAAAGGAAGTTCAAACAGAGGATTTATAACCACATTTACGATATAAAAAAGAATAATGATCAGAATGCCTTGGCTAAACACGTAAATGAGTTTAGAGAACATGGTTTTAAATTTAAAGTATTACAGTTAGTAGGTTTGAATAAAAGATGGGGTAACAATGTGAACATTCTAGCTAATATTGAATTGACATGGATTTTAAGATTAGGAGCACACCTACACCCAGGTTTAAATCAAAGCATTTGTATTAAACCAGTATTGGATGGTAGGATGCACAAATAGAAATTTAATAGTGTTTTATTTATTATGATGCCATAATCATCCATTTCGTGTTCATATGTTTACTTTTTGTATTTATCAATACATATATATTTATTTATCTATATATTTATTTGTTTATTTATTCACACATTTATTTGTTCATCATTTACTATGTATTATATTTGATGAGATAAATATTTATATATTTATATACTTATATTTATGTATTTTGAATTCTCACTTTCTTATATTACATATAAAATTTCCCAAATTCTAGAGTAACAAAATATCATATAAAACAAGTATTTTATAGTATTTTACAACAATTTATGATATTTTTACGAACAGTTTATAAGTTTCTATGATATCCACAGATTTTAAGATTTTAAGAATGTTTATATATTTATAAATATACATTTTTATATATAATATATTATATTTCTACATATATTCTCTATATATACATATTTTTATACACGTTTAAAATGGGTTAATGAATAATTAATTAAGTATAACTTGCATATTATATATTACATATGTATATCTCATCTGATGCAGTTTGAATGTAACCTTAATATACAACATTGCATGCGTCTAATAAGCACATTTTAGTGGTTCCAAAATGTGTTTTAAAAGGTGTTTTAAAATGTGCTCCAAATGATTTGATTTTTGATTAATTATGCTAATTGATTAATTAGCTTAAATTGACTGGGTATATATATCCTTGATAAACTGCAGTTAAATGTGAAGATCTGAAGAAGCACACTTTGGTGCGTGAAAGCGCTTGTCTGTATTTTTCTAATAAAAGAAGTTCGTTTATGGAATATTGAAGTCTGCCTCATCTCTCCGGGTGTTGAATCCTGCAGTGTAATTTTTATCAAACTTTGCAACTTTGTTGTAGCACTGTTCTGTCTTGCTTAGGGTAGAAGTTTGTAAGTTAGTTAGGATAGGGGCGCCATAAAGAAGGCAAGGAAGTAAAAATGTTTTTACAAGGGTAGGTTGCTGCAGTAAAGAAATATTTGTTTCAATACAAGAGTCACAATTTTTTGTTTTCTTTATATTTTGCTGTATATGGGGGTTGAATGAAAGTTTATTGTCAATGCTAACTCCTTGAAGTTTGGTTTCCTGCACTATTTCTATGACAGTATTGTCTGATGCAAGGATGTTAAAATGATCAGTGACAGGGGAGGTGTTTCTGGGATGAAAGAGTACTAGTTTTGTCTTCTTTGGATTAAGAAAGAGTTGGGCATTTCTGAGCCAGGATTCGACTGCAGTAAAGGACTGTTGAGTTTTTGAAAGTAGTTATGGTAATGACTGAGCAGTACAGATTCTGGTGGAATCATCAGCATATTGAATGAATGTTCCAGGGTGGGAGGAAGTGTGGAGTTTGTTAGTGAAAATGTTGAAGAGTAGGGGGGTCCTCAGATAGAGCCTCGAGGCCTCCAGTAGGGTTGTGGAGAAAGGGTGAGAGTTCATTGGACCATTTCACCACTTGCTTACAATCCTACAGGTAGCTCTGAAATAAGTTTACTGTGTTATATGAGAAGCCTACTGTAAGTTAGACAGTGTGTTCAAAAGTAAGGGGTGAGACACTGTGTTAAAGGCCTTGGAGAGATCAAGGAATACTCAGGCGGTATAGCATCCTTCATCCCTGGCCTTGTTCATGACATCTGTAAAAGATAGGGCTGTAGCTGTGCTGTGGCTAGGTCAGAAGCCATGTTGGGTTTTGGTTAAAAGATTGTTTTGCAATAAATATTGCATTACCTGCTGTTGGATACCTCTCTCGAGAATTTTGGATATGGGTGACAAGATGGATATAGAATGAAAATGGATGGCTCAAAATATCTGCCTCATTTATGGATGGGGGTGATGTGAGATTGTTTCCATATGGTAGGTACTTCTGATTTGGATAACGACCTATTTATAAGGATACTGATTGGGTAGGTGATTGAGTTAGCATCCAGTTTAAGGTAGTGTGGTGGAAGATTATCAGCTGAGGTAGAGCAGGGTTTTAGTATTTGTAGCAGTTTCTTAATGGTGTCAGTGTGTATGGGCTGAAATGTGAATGTAGTTTATATGACATTTTGTTGAGTAGGGGAGTTATTAATGATAGGGTTAGAAGTAGTTGATGCTCAGAGGTCATACCTCTCAACTCTACAGATTTTCGCAGAACGTCCAGATTTCTGCCTCATACTTTTGGTTAATTTTTCATGTGATTGTGGTTTTCTAACAAATCATTGGTAAATCACTCTAAGGGTTTAAGTCAGAAAATAATGACAGAATTTGAGTTTCAGACTTCATACCCTTCAGGAAATCTGTGCTATTGCAAAACCTATTATTCTATCCACTTTCTGAGTTTGTATGAGTAGTATTTAAAAAGTGTCCCTATTATTGGGCCTTTGTTCCCCCCATTATTTATGGCTTTGTCCAGCTTTCTTGCACTAAGAGGTTGAGAGGTATGTCACAGGCTGGTGTCTGAATAGGTTGAAGGGTGGGGGGGGGTCATCCAGCATTAGAAGTGCTAGTAAGTAGGTCTGATATTGATTTTATGAAGTGCTTGTTAAAGTTTTCGGCTATTTGTGATGGAAGGGTATTAGGTGATAGGGTGTGGTCTCCATTTGTTCCAGGGCTAAGCAAAGAAAATATGGAGTGCCACAATTTACCAGGGTTGATTTTATGCTGGAGCTGATGCTAGGAATAATATGACTTATTTTCTCTATTGATTAGTTTTGTCACTTTCTTACATATTGTTTTGAAATTAACATGATTTTGTTCATTTTTGTTTTGTTTTCAGGTTAACAAGGCTAGGTCCCTGCTTCATCAGATGTTTGCATTCCTTAGAGTGCCATGATGCTGGGTTCTTTTTGATTCTTGTCATACAAATGGGAGCTAGGGTATTAAGTATGTTAAGGAAGGTGTTATTAAAGTATAGTACAGAATCATTAATGGGTAGTTGTTTAAGGGGCGGCCAGTCTACTTCATGTAGGAGATTGTTGAATTTATGCTGACAAAAAATAGCTGAGTTCCTAACTGATTTTACAGTGTGTACTGTTAGTTGTTGGAAGTTTGTTCTAAGGGAATAAGCTGGCAGATGATCACTCAGGGAGTTAGATGGTGTACCGGAAGAGGGGTAATTGGCAGGGTGGAATACTAGGATCCAGTCTAGGGTGGATTGGCAGGTAAGATCTTTGCTGTATCTTGTTGGAGTATTGATAAGCTGAGAAAAAACATACAGATTTATACTATTTGTGGGGGAGTTGGAAGCTATGGTTTGCCAATCAATATTTACATCTCCTAAGATTATTGTTTAAGGGTTTATTGTTTGGGATGTCCAGGATAAAATATTTTCCAACACTGGTATATTGTTACCTGGTGGGATATATGTATTAATATTGTGCAAATTATTTTTGATATGTTGAGGTTCAAAAAAAAGAAATTAGCACCTCAGCATTGGAAAAGATGGGTATATTACTGGTGTAGGGTGTGATGCTGAGCGATATAGAAGTTCTATCCCTCCCCCTTATTTTGCATCTATCTCTTCTAGTTATTGCAAAGTTTGGAGGTATTATTCTTGAGTCTTTTACATTGGGGTATAGCCATGTTTTGGTAAGGGCTAGAATGTCAGTTTTTTTTATCAATCCAGGCATGCAGTGGGTTGTTTTATTACATATACGTCTATTAACCTGGTGCACTTGGGCATTCTGAGGCAGTATAGCAACTGACTCACGTACACAGACAACCCTCTCCTCTTATCCCCCAACACTCAGACTTGTGTAAGATGCACTTATATCACCAAATTGGAAGCTTTGCACTCTCCAGCCAAGACTGGACTAGCTGGTCAAGAGGAGAAGGTCAACACCTGCACCACACCACATAGAACTCATAGCTCTCTGGAACACCCACCATCACATCTCTCACATAAAAACACAAACCACACACCCACCTTTGTGGAGGCTCTTCCTAGAAATTTACCCAAACAGCAGATACCTCCATGACAGAAAGGCACTTAATCAACACAGCACAGCACAGACCACAGGATACATAGCTCACCTCCACAGTGTGCCCCTCAACTTAAGCCCCTAAGGCTAAACACCTTGCCCAGTACACTAATCATAGGTGACTCAATAGTGAGGCACACAGATGTCCCACTGACTAGGTTGAATAAGGAGAAGGTAACAGTCAGCTGCCTATCAGGTGACAGAATATGACACATAACACATGCACTCAGGTCACTCCACAACAAGTACAAGTATGACTCTGCATTATCCATGTGGGTGTGAATGACCTGATCACCTTCCTGGACTACATGAAAAGAGACATGGTGGCGCTCTCGGGTTATGTGGCACAGACAGGTATGACCCTAGCCCTGAGCAATATCCTACCATCACCTAGAATGAAACTGCAGTACAAACAAAAAATGATTGATTTAAACAATTGGCTAAGTTTCTGGTGTCATTCTAAGGGGATCCAGTATCTGTCTGCTTGGGACGACATGATTGACAGACCTTAATGCTTTGCCAGAGATGGCCTGCATCTACCACCCCTGGGTTTCTGGGTACTGGCTAAGGCTCTTGCCACCTCTATAGTACCTTTTTAGGTGGTGTTCCAAAGACCAAATTACCACCATAACAGCTATAAATAAATGCAATCTGAGGATCATGCTGCTCAGCGCTAGAAGTCTAACTCTCAAGATGCATTTGCTTGAAGCACTCCACAAAATGGAGAACATCGACATTTGTCCTGTAAGGGAGACCTGGTTTAAACTGGCAGAAAACATCCCTGTGCTACCAGGCTATAACTTATTCCACATCTTTCGGCCCCGAAACATGGACTGTGTCTCCATATTCATAAAGGATATGCACACCTCCAGATAGCCCAGCATAACGTATCTGAGCTATTTCAGGTAGAACTAACACTAGGTAAGATGGCAATCCAGGTCATAGCCCGCTATAGGTCCCCAACCATGTCCCTAGACTCTTACTCCATGTTCCTAAGCACCCGGGAATCTATCAAGGTCCAACCCAACACTCTCGTACTAGGAGATTTCAAGTACCCCTCTATCAATTGGGAGAACTACTCAAATAAATGATTTAAACAGAACACAAAACAGCTCACACAGCAAGTCTAAATTGTATCCAAAGGCACAGGACCCGAAGCTAAAGTTGAGAACACAAATTTTAATGAACCATGATACACCAGTAAATCCAAGTGCTTTCACCCAGCTCCTGCCAGGCTTTTTCAAGGAATGAATACAAACCATAGTGTCATTTCTCATTTATATAGCAAGTTAATTAATCACCTGACTAATAGATTGCATTCAATTAAATAAAGTTCAAATATTTAAGTACAAACCAAAAATCTGTCAAAGTGCAATCTATGCAAAGCAACCATAAATACATTAACAAATTCAAGTATTATAACAAGCATACGTTAAAATCAATATTATAAAATCAGATAGTATTGTGTAATAAATATGTAAACACCATAATGTTCATTCAAAGCTTTGCTTTCCTGAGCTTCAAAACACATCCTATATTGATGCTATCATTTAACCCAGGAGAGCTAGTGGCATCTAATCTCAACTGTCAAAAAAGTTCACGAAACTCTAAATGAGTCTCCCAGCTTCCCCCTCTTACCTCTGGGGTGATTTGTTCTAGCACCATAAACTTTAAGTTCATTTTTTCACATTTTTGAGAGTGTTTAAAGAATGCATTAGACTCCTTACTTCTAGTTCGTACACCCTTTTCCTTAAAGTTCTCTCCGTTTTACCAACATAAAAACTTAAACAATAGGTGCAAACTCCTAAGTATACCACCCCCTTGGTTCCACAATTATAGTGTCTATTAGTTCTCACTGTAAAATTTCTGTGTGGTAAATAGAAGGTAGTGTGATTTAACATGGCAAAACATTGATTGCAACTTCCACATTTGTATGTACCCCACTTCATTTTATTACTAATATTACATTTCCCCTTTTTTTCAAAAAGTTCCTTTAAATTCATACCCCTCTTTCTAATGAAATGTGGCTGTCTCAGAAATAAATATTTCATTTCCTCATTGACCCCCAAAATGGGCCAGTATTTAAGAATAATAGATTCCACCTTGTGTGAATTACTCGAAAAAGTGTGCAAAAATTTATTTCCAGCCTCAATGTCTTTTTTAGGTTCGCTTTTCTCTTGTGGTTTACCTAATCCCAATAATGCTGGATATTTTGATTCCCTATTTTTAAAAATTTCTTGGGTAACGGTATCTATCAAAGTTTCAGGATAGTCTTTCTCTAAAAATAATTTTTTAATAGTCTCAACTTCAAGGCTAAAACTTTCCAGTGAGCTACATATTCTTGAAGCTCTAATGAGCTGCCCTTTAATAATAGCCTTTTTTTGATAAAAAGGATGCCCACTACTAAAATGTAAATAAGAATTAGAAAACGTGGGCTTCCTATATATTCTTGAATGAAATCCAGAATTAATGTAATCCTTTGAGAGTGTGATGTCCAAATAATTTAATTCATTTAAATCAATGGAATAGGTAAATTTCAAAAAGTCTGTACTAGAGTTAATGTGTTCCATAAATCCCTTAAAATCGTTTTCTGTACCTTCCCATAAAATACATATATCATCTAAAAACCTTCTATAAAATCTAATGAACCTGTTCCAGGTAGTCTGCAAAACAAATTTTTGTTCCCAATAATAGAGAACAAGGTTAGCATACGTTGTTGCACAAGGACTCCCCATAGCAACACCCTTTCTTTGTCTGAAAAATTCACCATTAAAAAGAATGAAATTGTTTTCCAGTATTATCTCCATAAATTCTATCACTAAGTTAATTGTTCTACTGTCAAGACCTGACTGGTTAACCAAAATTTTTCTTAACCATTCCAGTCCTATACTGTGTGGGATACTGGGGAATAATTCTACTACATCTATGGTTAACATAAGCATATGCGTAGTGAAGTAAGCTTGATCTATGCTTCTCAAACAATCCCAAGAATCCTTGCAAATATGTTCAATAGTGGATACATATTTTTTAAGTTTAGCATCAATAAATTTAGCTAAAGGTTCCGTGATACCCCCCACACCAGCCACAATCGGTCTAAATTTGAGGGGATCTAATCCTTTGTGCGCCTTCGGAAACCCGAAGATGACCGGAACCTTAGGCTTGTCTACTAAAAGAAAATTGTAAAGACTCTCATTAATTACTCCTTGCAATAAATGGTCAAACAACTGATAGCTAATCTTAGAATATGCAATATTAATTTCGTTTTTTGATACAATTTCATACTGCTCAGCATCTTGTAACATTTCATGTAAATAAGCTTCATAATCAACTTCATAGATTAATACAACCCCCCCTCCCTTATCCGGTTTCATAATTCTGCAGCCTTCTTTTTTTAACAAGTCAATCAGCTCTAGTTCTGCTTGCACTAAATTGTTAAAACCGGCCTTGTATGTCTTGCCTTGCATTTCCCTTATCTCTTTTTCAACCAAGTCTGAAAATACATTTAACACAGGATGGACAGGGGGATTAAAGGTGCTTGACCTAACAAGATTGAAATAATTTTTAGGTTTTCCCTTAAAAAATAACTGAAGGTTAATTTGTCGAATGAACAGTTTCAAATCCAGAATTGCTTCTACTGTATTAGATACCTTTGAGGGAACAAAGTGTAAGCCTTTCGAAAAGAGACTAAAACAAGCCTGCGTGGGGATCAAATCTGTGTAATTAAAAATAGAAAAGTTATCTTTCCTAAAAGTAATTTGTCTGTTAAGGTGCAATTCTGTTACTGTGGGAGTTAGTTCTTCATCCAAAATCAGTTGCGATGGCCTGTCCATGCTAACTGTTGCTGTCTCAATACTTTCCCCCCTCTGTTGGGGGGATGTTGAAAATCCTGAACCGAATTCTTCCTACCCCTTTCAGCAAGCCTCTCGCTTCCTCTGGGTGGTTCTGTGACATTGTTAACATAATTGTCACTTCTGGGTGCCTGCTCTACCCTTTAGACTCCATATTTGTGGTGTCGTGCATCTATCTACCCCTGCTTGGATTAGGGTAGGCATTACCATCCCTATAATCTAACAAGTCCCTTTCTAACTTCTTAATTTTACGGTTTAAGATTTTATTACAAAACTGATCCACCTCAACAAACGCATTTTCATAATCTCTTTTAACACTAAAAAAACTTCTGTCATTAACAACTTTGTCATTTAGAACATTTAAATCTTTGGGCAACATTTCAGTTTGATTCTCATACTTTAAAATCATTAAGTTTAACATTTCAAGCCCTGCATTATCAAATATTGCACATAATTTATCGTAAAAAACTGTTCCAGGCTGGGCATTGTTAGGGAATTTGTAGAAACGCAATCCTTTCAGAATGCGCTTCACACAAATACATTCCCTTAAATAGTCAATCTCCAGTTGCTTGTTTTTTAATGTGTATAACTTGTCTTTAAAAATACAAAAATTTCCTTCAACCCCTTCGTTGAAGGCGTTGGTTACAGTACCTTGTTGAAAAAAGAAATGCTTGTCAGTCCATGCATTAAAACTGAAGTCCTTCTTTCCCTTCTCTGGACCAGTTCCTGATACATTTTCAGGTTTTCCTAAACCTGTCGCAATGGTGCTACCATGATTCACGTTGTCGGCTGCCTCCCCATTTAGAATGAAACCAGAAGTTCCTTCAGAACACTCTTTACGCTTATTACATGTTTTTGCTACAAGAAGTTGATTGCACAGTAACCCAGAATCAACGTCTTGGTTTCGTGCATTAATAGAATTTGATAACTGAGTAAGAAGTGCCATCATCTGATTAAACTCAGCTCTAGTAACCGGGCTGTCATCCATAGCTTCCTTAAGTATGTTAGGTGTGTTATTCAAACTCGTCTGCTCCGTTCCTTCAGCCATTGGAATACCAAATCCGACCAAGAAAATGATTTAAACAGAACACAAAACAGCTCACACAGCAAGTCTAAATTGTATCCAAAGGCACAGGACCCGAAGCTAAAGTTGAGAACACAAATTTTAATGAACCATGATACACCAATAAATCCAAGAGCTTTCACCCAGCTCCTGCCAGGCTTTTTCAAGGAATGAATACAAACCATAGTGTCATTTCTCATTTATATAGCAAGTTAATTAATCACCTGACTAATAGATTGCATTCAATTAAATAAAGTTCAAATATTTAAGTACAAACCAAAAATCTGTCAAAGTGCAATCTTTGCAAAGCAACCATAAATACATTAACAAATTCAAGTATTATAACAAGCATAAGTTAAAATCAATATTATAAAATCAGATAGTATTGTGTAATAAATATGTAAACACCATAATGTTCATTCAAAGCTTTGCTTTCCTGAGCTTCAAAACACATCCTATATTGATGCTATCATTTAACCTAGGAGAGCTAGTGGCATCTAATCTCAACTGCCAGAAAAGTTCACGAAACTCTAAACGAGTCTCCCAGCTTCCCCCTCTTACCTCTGGGGTGATTTGGTCTAGCACCATAAACTTTAAGTTCATTTTTTCACATTTTTGAGAGTGTTTAAAGAATGCATTAGACTCCTTACTTCTAGAAATGTCATAGAAGTGTTCGTACACCCTTTTCCTTAAAGTTCTCTCCGTTTTACCAACATAAAAACTTAAACAATAGGTGCAAACTCCTAAGTATACCACCCCCTTGGTTCCACAATCATAGTGTCTATTAGTTCTCACTGTAAAATTTCTGTGTGATAAATAGAAGGTATTGTGATTTAACATGGCAAAACATTGATTGCAACTGCCACATTTGTATGTACCCCACTTCATTTTATTACTAATATTACATTTCCCCTTTTTTTCAAAAAGTTCCTTTAAATTCATACCCCTCTTTCTAATGAAATGTGGCTGGCTCAGAAATAAATATTTCATTTCCTCATTGACCCCCAAAATGGGCCAGTATTTAAGAATAATAGATTCCACCTTGTGTGAATTACTCGAAAAAGTGTGCACAAATTTATTTCCAGTCTCAATGTCTTTTTTAGGTTCGCTTTTCTCTTGTGGTTTACCTAATCCCAATAATGCTGGATATTTTGATTCCCTATTTTTAAAAATTTCTTGGGTAACGGTATCTATCAAAGTTTCAGGATAGTCTTTCTCTAAAAATAATTTTTTAATAGTCTCAACTTCAAGGCTAAAACTTTCCAGTGAGCTACATATTCTTGAAGCTCTAATGAGCTGCCCTTTAATAATAGCCTTTTCTTTTGATAAAAAGGATGCCCACTACTAAAATGTAAATAAGAATTAGAAAACGTGGGCTTCCTATATATTCTTGAATGAAATCCAGAATTTTCGACCCCGAAACATGGACTGTGGCTCCAAAGGTGGTGGTGTCTCCATATTCATAAAGGATATGCACACCTCCAGATAGCCCAGCATAACGTATCTGAGCTATTTCAGGTAGAACTAACATTGGGTAAGATGGCAATCCAGGTCATAGCCCGCTATAGGTCCCCAACCATGTCCCTAGACTCTCACTCCATGTTCCTAAGCACCCGGGAATCTATCAAGGTCCAACCCAACACTCTCGTACTAGGAGATTTCAAGTACCCCTCTATCAACTGGGAGAACCAATATACTGGCCCAACGCTTCCTGGAATTCATCAATTGCAATGTCCTGGACCAGTTCATTCTGACCCCCACTAGAAGAAGCAACATCCTTGACCTGGTTATTACTAACATGGGCAACCCTTGTTCTACATCAGTAGTCAATCCCTCCCTGGTCAAATCTGACCATAAACTAATCACCATGGAAATCCACATCTTGAAAAACTTCTCCAAAGCTGACTTTTGGCTCCTAAAAACAGAGGTGGCTAACTTCATGGCACCCATGCCAATGGAAAATAGCTGCATGGCTGCTGAATAATACACCAATGCACTGTATGAACATGTACATAAATGCATGGAACTAGGCATACCCAACAGAACCAAGATGCTCTCCTCCAAAAAAAGGAAGCCAATCTAGTGGTCCCCTGCCATTAATAAACTCTACAACATAAGGAAGAAACTGTTGCAGAAAAAGGTGAAGTCCCAAGTCTGGAAAAACTCCCTTATTAGCCTTATTAGCCTCAACAAAAAGTTGAGATCCCTCATCAAATCCTCTAAAGCCAGCTATGAAGGCAGAATTGTGGCAGAAACTAAAAGCAATCACAAAGCCTTCTATAGTTATAGCAAGAACCTCCACGGTAATACCCATATTTTTCTCTGAGTTACTGCACAATGGTACATCCTATACTGAGCCAACACATATCGGCAACATACTGGCCAACAAATTCAGTGCCAACTTTACCCCCCCCCCAAAGGACCAATAACAATACCGGAGGAATGCCAGACACCCAGCATTACTGCAGCACAGGTTAAAGCAGCATTGTCCAAGGCCAAGAATACAGCTTCCATGGGATCCGATAATATCTATGGCTGTGTTCTACATAAAATACAAAGGAAACTGGAACCACATCTGTGTACCCTGTTCAGTCACATCCTCACCTCAGGCTTTGTCCCTACCAAATGGCACACTGCTACAGTCATCCCTCTCCATAAAGGAGGAGCAACTACAAACCCTGGGAATTATCACCCCATTAACCTGACAAGTCTGATATGTAAAGCTATGAAGCGCATCATCATGGCCCTGATTAATGAAGAGATAGGAAATATCCAAACTCTAGACCCCACGCAATTTGGCTTTGTGAAAGGGAGATCATGCCTGCTCAACCTGGTTGACTTCTTTGAGTGAGTCACTAGGGCTGTGGATGAAGGTAAGGCAGTGCATATAGCCTACCTCGATCTGGCCAAGGCCTTTGATACCATTCCTCACTCGGGAATTATTGATAAACTCACCAAACTAGGCATCGACTCCTATATCACTAGGTGGGTTGCAAATTAGCTCACAGATAGAACCCACAGTGTGAAAGTAGTAGACTCCAAGTCAGACTGCCAACCAGTCACAAGTGGAGTCCCACAGGGATTGGTCCTGGATCCTCTCCTTTTCCGCATCAACTTCTCAGCAGTCCAGGCCAACACAAAGGGACTCTGACTGACCAAGTTCATAGATGACTGCAAGGTGGGAGACATTATTAACTCCACAAAGGATGCCGACATCCTACAGAGAGGCCTCACTGAGACCAATGACTGGTGTCAAAACCATGGCCTTAAGCTTAATACCAAAATATGTGTCGTCATCCCCTTTGGTAAAAACTCACTTCCCACTAATTACCACATTGATGGGAGCCCACTAAACACTGAAGGTGTTATAAGAGATCTGGGGACACAGGTTGACAACAACCTCTCCTTTGACCACCACATTGCCACTGTGGTCAGAAAGTCTTTCTATGTGGCACATCTCATTACCAAGGGTTTTGCATCCAGGAAGAAAGAGGTCATCATCTCCCTCTACTCTTCCCTCATTAGACCAATCATTGAGTATAATGCCCCCATTTGACATGTACCTCACTAATCACCTGCAACAGTTGGAGAGGCTACATAAGTACCTCAAGAAGAAGATCCTAGGCATTAAACACATGTCCTACATGGACAGACTCAAAAGACTCCAGATATTCTCTGTCTCATATCGCCTACTTAGAGGTGATCTTTGCTTGACTTACAAAGCCATGTCTGACCCAGCTCTGTTAGAAATGCTACAGCTAAAGAAATCCCAATTCCTCCACACCACATGCTCCAGAGACCTCAACCTCGTTACCACAATCAGCAGAACATGCTGAAGGGACAGGTTCCTCACCCAGAGACTGCCCATGCTTTGAAATAGACTTCCCATACATGTCAAGCAGAGCACCTTACTGTCTCTCTTCAAGAGAAATCTTGATGAGTGGATGGGTAATAGAAAGTTGACCCTGGGGATCAATCCAGTGGCTCTACTTGATAGAGGCACTGGGAACTAACATCAGGTGGTATGATGCCAGGGCACTTCTATGGGCTAAGCTTGTAAAGGCACCAGGACCATTAGCTTAGTACACACCTATGAACCTATTAGTTCGAGTCTTGAAAATTGCCTTACATAGATTTGTCTGTGGGACAGTGCCTAAAAAAGGCATAATGGGGGAGGCAAGAGCCTTAGCTAGAATCCTGAATCCCAGGGGTGACAAGTGGAGGCCATCTCTGGCAAAGCATGTTCTTGTTGTGCTCTTAGGGGAAAATTGTGAAATATTACACTTGTTTAAGTGACAGTCCCACACTGGAGTCAATAGTGAGGACTGGCGCTCCTTAGTCATTGACCCAGGATAGTAAGGGACATCACATTAATTGCTGACAGTCCAGTGAGATATTATCCGGATATCACATTAATTAGTGACATTTTGGTGGGATATTAACAGGACATCACATTAATTGGTAACAGTCTGGTGGGATATTAACCGGACATCACAGCTTGTACAGTATAATGCCATTTGTGCATGTGTAGTGTAAGCCCTATGGATGCTTATACAGTATAATGTAACTTGTGTAACTCATATGAATGTTCGTTCAGTATATTGCAACTTGTAACTCCTATGAATGCTTGCAGAATATAATGGAACTTGTGCATGTGTAGTGTAACTCCTATGAATGCTTGTACAGTATAATATAAGTGGTGCATAAACAGTGTAACTCCTATGAATGTTTGTACAGTAACGTGTGACGGTATACATGCATTTGAGTGAATGGCAGAAGACCGATCGGAAAATGCTTGACTGCAGTTCAGTGAAGTTGCATAATTGTGAACACAAACCGAAACGCAAAATATCCCGCCCTTTTTGAGCCATGGTAGCGCTTGTTTAGGTGGTAGAGCGGTCGGAATTGTCAAATTCAGTGTTTTGTTCGACATTCCAATCATTTGGCAGGGGGAGATTCGACATTTCAGGTTGATGTTATGCCGAATCGAGGAAAGGTCTTTCGCTCAAATGCATGTATTCCAGTGTGACTTATGCATGTGTAGTGTAACTCCTATGAATGCTTGTACAGTATAATGTAACTTGTGCATGTGTAGTGCAATTCCTATGAATGCTTGTGCAGTATAATATAAGTGGTGCATAAACAGTGTAACTCCTATGAATGTTTGTACAGTATGGTGTGAATTATGCATGTGTAGTGTAACTCCTATGAATGCTTGTGCAATATAATGTAACTTGTGTATTTGTAGTGTAATTGCTATGAAGGTAGATAATAATGTATTCTATGCATGTGTACCATAACTCATATAAATGCTTGCACTGTATAATGTAACTCGTGAGTGTGTAGTTTAACTTCTATGAATGCTTGTACAGTATAAAGTAATTGATGCATATGTTGTGTAACTCCTATGAATGCTTGCACTGTATAATGACAGTAACAGGGCTGTCTGACCTTCTCTAGCATGAGTGATTGGTTGAAGGTGCAGGGGCTAGCAGAAGCTTCTTGATTATTCTATCTTTTCTGGTATTTAAAACCTGTGTCTGCAGGGGGCTGTGCTTGTTTTTATCAGGCTGAGGAGTGGTGATTCATCACTGTGACATAGCATAAATTCCCTGAGGCTCCAAGAGCAGAATAAGTTTTTTTTTTACATTTATTTTATTGAATTCCACATCTTAACGCTTATAGTTGTGCTATACAGCTAATCTACTACATTGTGCAATGTTATAAAGCTTTTTTTACTGCTTCACTGCATTGTTGTAATGTTTTATACTGTTTTAACTGTATTTTCATTGCATCACAGTTTTATACTGTTGTAATTGTATTTTCATTGCTAGATAGTGTTTCATTGCTGTAATTGCATTTTTATTGAATTATTTAACTGTAAACTGCTATTTCATACTGAGAGTTGTATTTTCTGTTTGTGAGTGCTCTATCTGTGCTTTTCTCTGCATTTTCTGTAAGGTTTCTGTGTTCTAGTCAGGTAGCATAGTCTAGATAGAGGCTTGCTGTATCCAGGCTTGGTTGATTTGCATGTTGAGTTTCCTGTGTTTCTGGCAGCCATCTTATGCTGGTAGGGGACTTGTCTTCTCCGTTAATGAGACTAACAGGGCTGCCTGACCTTCTCTACCATGAGTGATTGGTTGAAAGTGCAGGGGCTAGAAGGATTGGGTAGTAATTATAGCTTCTAGGTTCTTCCATCTTTTCTGGTATCTAAACCCTGTGTTTGCAGGGTGTTGTACTTGTTTGCTCTTCACACATTACTGCTGCACAGTTTTAACACATTGCAAAGTATCTCAGTTGCATTTTTCCCTTACCAGCACTCTTGTGTAACTGATGCCCTCCCTTGCAACTACTGTGTTGATTTTATTCAGCCCTACTCAAACCTATAGGTACTTTATTCTGATAGTACCCACTCTACCATCATTGACCTCTCTTCCACAGATTCTAACAACCATGGACAGACAATTTCCTGTGATTTCTCCTTCCAGTCTGGTCAATATGGGCATCCTGAGACAGTGTAACAACTGCCTCATGTACACAGACAACCCTCTACTACTACCACCTAGGAACACAATTTGTGAGAGATGCAGTTACATAAGAACCTAAAATCCTTGCTGTCCAGTCACAAGCCAGTACATCTGGCACTGAGAAGGTTGTCTGTACAAACATCACAAACACCATACCTCTAACACCACCCACACCTGTACAGTACATTCCTACATACGTGGATGTTCTCAACAAAAGCATACCTAAACAAAAGAGACCTCCGAGGCAAAAGCACACATACACATCAAAACCCACCGCACCAAGCACCACATATAGTACACATGCCTGTGTCTCACAGCCTCTAAGGCCCAGCCACAAACCCAACATACTAGTCACAGGAGACTCTTGTGAGACACAGATGTGCCCCTCACCAGGCTACACAAGGGAAAAGTCATGGCAAGTTGCTTGTCAGGTGCTATAATCTTCCATGTCACTCATGCACACAAGTCTCTCAACAACAGGTACTGTTATGAGTCTGCCATAGTCCATGTTGGTGTGAATGACTTGAGATGTACCTCTCTGGACTATATGAAGAGAAACATGATTGAGCTTGTTGAGTATGTGTCCCAGGCAGGTATGTCCCTAGCCTTAAGCAGCATCCTACCATCACCCAGAATGATGCCTCAATACAAACAGGAAATTATTGACTTTAACAATCTGCTTAGTTTCTGGTGACATTCCAAGGGGATCCAGTACCTGATAGCCTGGGGGGACATGGTTGGCAGACCATGATGCTTTGCCAGAGATGGCCTTCACCTGTCTCCCCTGGGCTTCAGGCTTCTGGCAAAGGCTCATGCCTCCTCCATAGAGCCTTTTTTAGGAAAAGTCATAAGGACAAGATTACCAATGTGAAAAATTCTTCTAAATGAAATTTAAAGGTCATGCTGCTAAACTCTAGGAGTCTTAACGTGAAACTGCACTTATTGCAAGCATTCCTCACCTTGGATGATGTTGACATTTATGCAGTCAATGAAACCTTGTTCAAAGCTGCAGAGAGCACCCCAGCCTTACCAGGTCACTTGTCCTACTATACTTTCAAACCCCAAGTGGGAGCTACAAAGCCTAAGGAGGTGAAGTTTCAATATTTATCAAAGACATACACACCTCCAGGTTGGACAAACAGCATGACACACAGGAGACACTTCAGGTGCAGTTAACTGTTGACAAAACACATATTCAAATCATAGCTAGCTACAGACCCCCAACCATGACTCAGGAAGCCCACTCCATCTATCTGGACTTACTCTACCCTGATCCTGGATGACTTTAACTACCCAACCGTAGGTTCATAGGTGGGTACTAGGCTATCGGCCCTAGGGCCTATACAAGCCTAGCCAAAAAAGTACCCTGGCTTTCACCACTCAAGAAAATTATTTTCCTGTGCCCCTGTCGAGCAAAGCCATATAGGTGATTCCCGGGGTGAATTTCCTATTTCCCATCCAATCATCAAGATTTTTCCTGAAGAGTACTAATGAGGAGCTTTGCTTGATATAGATAGGTAGTTTGTTCCAGAGTATGGGAAGTCTCTGGGACAGGAATCTATCCCTCTAGCATGTTTTGTTTATTGTAGTGACAAGGTTTAGGTCCCTTGGGATTTCTTTAAGTGGAGCATGTCCAACAGCTCTGGGTTTGACATAGCTTTGTATGTTAGGCAGAGATCGCCTCTGAGTAGGCAATATGTGATGGAGTAAAGCTGGAGTTTTTTGAGACTGTCTGCGTAGGGCATCTGTTTGAGGCTGGTAATCCTCTTTGTGAGGTATTTCTGCGGCCTTTCCAGTTATTCTAGATGTCTTGTGAGGTACATACCAAAAGGGCCATTGTACTCTATAATGGGTCTAATGAGTGACGAGCAGAGGGGATTTTTCCTGGATGAGAAACCTTTTGTGATGAGGTGTGCCATGTAGAAGGATTTCCTGACTAATGTGGCGATGTGATTATCAAAGGAGAGACTACTGTCCACCTGTGTCCCAAGGTCACTTATCACACTTTCAGTGTTAAGTAGACTATATGTGGTAGCTCATGGGTACATAGATTTTACCAAAGGGGATGACAATGCACTTTTTGGCATTGAGCTTGAGGCCATGGCTTTGACACCAGGCATCTGTCTCAGTGAGGCCCTTTTGTAGGATGTCCACATTGTTAGGAGTTTCAATTATGGCTCCTAGTTTGCAGTCATCTGTGAACTTCATTAGCCAAAGACCTTCTGTGTTAGCCTGTACTTCAGAAAAGTAGATACCAAACAAGAGAGGACCCAGGACTGAACCCTGCGGTACTCCACTTGTCACTGGTCTGAAGTCGGATTTGGAGTCTGCTACTTTCACAGTGTGGTTTCTGTCAGTGAGCCAGTTGGCAACCCATCTTGTGACATAGGGATTTATACCTAGTTTAGTGAGTTTATCTACTATTCCAGAGTGGAGGATGGCGTCAAAAGCCTTGCTGAGATCTAGATAGGCTGTGTGAGCCACCTTACCCTTGTCTACGGCTTTGGTGACTGCTTCAAAGAAGTCAATCAGGTTTAGGAGACATGATCTGCCTTTTACAAACCCGAACTGGGTGGGGTCCAGAGTTTGGAGATTACAAATGTCTTTGTTTAAAGTGCCATTATGATACGATCCATGGCCTTGCAGACCAGGCTTGTTAGGCTAATGGGGCGGTAGTTCCCAGGGTCTATGGTGGCTCCCTCTTTGTGGAGTTGGATAACCGTCACTGTGCACCATTCAGTGGGCACAAAGCCTGAGGTGAGGCTATGATTGAACATGGTGCTTAGGTGGGGTGCCAGTTCATTCTGTAGTTCATGTAGAATGCAGCCTGGGATGTTGTCAGGTCCCATGGATGCTGTGTTCCTGGCTTTGGAGAGTGTGTTTTTTACCTGTGCAGCCATGATTACAGGAACTTTGCATTCTTCTGGTATAGAGATGAGCCCTTTAGGGGGTGGGAGGGTAAAGTTAGCACTGAACCTATCTGCCAGGATGTTGGCAATATCAGTTGGTTCTGTATATTTAGTGCCATTGTGCTGTAACTCATAGCAGATCTGAGTGTTGCCACTGAGATTCTTGACATAGCTATAGAATGCTTTGTGGTTATCTTTACATTACAAGTACAAGTACAATTACCCCTTCACCATGTACCTTGCCAAGCACATGCAGCAGTTGGAGAGGCCACAGATGTTCCTAACAAGGAAAATCCAGGGTCTCAAACACCTATCCTATACAGATAGGCTAAAAGCCCTGTCCCTCTACTCAGTCTTGTATAGACTGCTCAGAGGTGACCTGTGTCTGGCATACAAGGCCGTTTCAGACTCAGCCTTAATAGAGTTGCTGCATATCTGTAAGTCAAACTCCACGCATGCAACCAGCACCCAAGGCCTCGACCTGGTCTGTGACATTAATAGAACTAGATAGATTTGTGTCCCAGTGACTATCCCAGCTGTGGAATAGACTCCCTTTCCATGTCAAGCAGAGTGCCCCACTAGCCCTCTTTAAGAGGAACCTGGATGACTGGATGGGAAACAGAAAATATACCCTTGGGATCCCACCTGTATCCCTGCTGGACAGGAAAAACAGGTGCTGATGTTGTGGTAACATGGGTGTAATTCTTGTTTAGGCTTATAAGGGCCTTCAGGTCAATAGCCTTGTATCATCCTATGAACCTATGCAAATATTGTGTGTAGTGTTACTCATGTGAATGTTTGTACTGTATAATGTAACTATTGTGTATGTAGTGTTACTCCTATGAATGCTTCTACTGTATAATGTAACCGGTGCATGTTTATAAGTCGTGTAATTGCACAGCATAATGTAAATTATGCATATGTAGTATTAGTCCTGTAATGTAACTTGTGTGTGTTTGTGTGGTGTGCCTCCTATGAGTGCTTGCACATTATAATGCAACTTGTAACTTCTATGAATGTTTCTACAGTATAATGTAACTTGTCCATGTGTAGTGTAACACCTATGAATGCTGGTATAGCATAATGTAACGTGTGTGTGTGTGTGTGTGTGTGTGTGTGTGTGTGTGTGTGTGTGTGTGTGTGTGTGTGTGTGTGTGTGTGTGTGTGTGTGTGTGTGTGTGTGTGTGTGTGTGTGTGTGTGTGTAGTACAACTAATACAAATGCTTGCACAGTATAATGTAACTTGTGCATGTGTAGTATAACACGTGAATGCTTGCACAGTATAATGTAACTTAAGTGGGTGTAGTTTAACTCCTGTGAATACTTATACAATATAATGCAACTTGTGCATGTGTAGTATAACTCCTGTTATGAGTAGTATAAATCCTGTGAATGGCTGTATGATATAATGTAATGTAGCTCCTGTTAATGGTTGTACAGTATAATGTAGCTTGTGTATGTGTAATGATACTCCTGTGAATGCCTGTACAGTGTACTGTAAACTGTGGTGGCTTATACATTGTAGTGTAATTTCTTTGAATGCTTACACACTGTAATGTAACTCATGCTTATTTATACAAAGTATTTTTACTACTCAGTGAATGCATATGCAGTGTATTATATCTCACGCAGATGCTTATAAATGGTACAATATTTATAAAGTGCAGTGTAACAGTTTCCTGTGACTGTTTGTACATTACAGTGTACTAAATTCATAGGATCATAGGATCATAGGAAGTTACTAGGCTAATGTACCTAGGGCTCTTACAAGCCTAGCCAAGTTCTACCCTTATTTCCATGATCAGCACCAACTGCCCCAATTCCAAGAAGGACACAGGTGGAACTGGGGTGAATTTATGGTTACTCATCCAATCATCCAGACTGCATTGGAAAAGGCCAATGAGGTGTGGTGTTTGACATGAAGTGGGAGTCTATTCCAAAAGTGTGGTAACCTCTGGGAGACAAATCTATCAGTCCAACAGGTTCTATTAATGTTACATACCAGGTTAAGGTCTTTAGAGTGAGTAACCCATGCAACATTTGACTTGCGAATATGCTGCATTTCCAGTAAAGCAAGGTGAAAGATTGCCTTATATGCAAGGCATAGATTGTCTATGAGTTGTCTCTATGAAACAGAATCAAGTGACAGTGATTTCAGATGATCCACATAAGACAGATGCTGAAAACCTTGAATATTCCTTGTGAGGAACCTTAGGGGTCTCTCCAATTGCTGCAGGTGCTTGGAAAGGTACATACTAAAAGGGGCATTGTACTCAATTATTGGTCTGATGAGAGAAGAGTACAGAGAGGTTACAACTTCTTTTTTTCTGGATGAAATGCCCTTACTTATGAGATGAGCAATATAGAATGCCATTCTTACTACTTTGGAAATATGGTGATCAAAGGTAAGGTTGCTGTCAACCTGTGTGCCCAGGTCTCTCACTACTGAGTGCATACTTAAGGTGTTGCTATTGATGTAGTTAGCAGGAACATCACACTTACTGAAAGGAATGCTAATACATTTTTTTGCATTGCGTTTAAGGCTGTGACTTTGTCACTAATTATTTGTTTGTGTAATACCCTCTTATAGGATGTTGACATTGTTTGGAGATTCTATGACCACTCCCAGTTTGCAGTCATCAGCAAACTTTGTCAGCCACAGACCTTTAGTTTTAACTTGTACTATATAGATTCCAAATAGTAGAGGTTTCAGGACTGATCCTTGTGGAGCACCACTGATTACAGGTCTGCTGTTAGAGGTAGATTCCCCTATTTTGATTATATGGGTTCTATCAGAGAACCAGTTAGCGACCCATCTAACGATATAAGGGTGATACCTAGCTGGGTGAGTTTGTCAATGATGCCTGAATGGGGAATAGTGTCAAAAGCCTTGGCCAAGTCCAGATAGACTGCCTGCACAGTTTAACAGGCATGATCTCCCTTTGACAAATCCAAACTGAGTAGGGTCAAGTGTTTGGAGATTACATATATCTTTGTTGTTAAGGTCCATAATGATTTGCTCCAAGGTGCCTTGCAGATAAGGCTAATAAGGCTAATAGGTGTATAGTTACTGGGGTCAGTGGAAGCACCCCCTTTGTGCAAAGGGATAATGGTGGCCATTTTTCTGTTCAGCTGGGATGAAGCTGGAGCTTAGACTATGATTGAAAAGAGTAGCCAGTGGTGTTGCTAATTCTTGTTTGAGCCCATGTAAGATGTTAGTTCAGTTGCTGCTGTGGGGGGTCAGGTGTGATAGTTACTTCAAATGAGACTGATTTGTGGTCAGATCTCACTAGAGAAGACCTCAAAGTGGGGGTGCTGCAGTGGTCCTTCATATTGGTAAGCACCAGATCTAGGATTTTGGCACCCCTTGTGGGGGTGTCAACCAGCTGGTCCAGGGCATTGGAGTTAACAAAGCTGAGTAACCTTTGGGCAAGTGAGTTGAGCGTGAGTAATTTACCCAATCAATGGATGGGTATTTAAAGTTGCACAAAACCATGGTGTTCAGATGTATCTTGATAGACTCAAGTAGATCCAACTAGGCAGAGGGGTACCTTGATTCATGGAGGGGTCCTGTAGCTGGCAATGACTTGATGAATAGGTGTCCTACCTATAGTTAACTGCACCTGATGTATCTCCAGTGAATCATGCTGTTTAACCAATCTGGAGGTGTATTTATCTTTAATGAATATCGATACACTGCCTCTTTTAGTTTTCACGCCTTCAGTTTGTGGTCTGAACTCGTGGAAGGAGGTGTAGCCCAGTATTGTTGGGGTCATCTCCAGAGCCTTGAATCAGGTGTCTGTGACTGCACAAATGTGTAAGTCTTCCAAGGTGAGGACTGCTTCCAGTGAGTGCAGTTTCATGTTAAGACTCCTAGCATTTAGCAGCATAACCTTGAGGTTGTTTTTAAATAAAATTTTTACATTGGGAATTTTGTCCTTGAGACACTGCCTAAAAAAGGCACTATGGGGGTGACAAGAGCCTTAGCCAGTAGCCAAAATCTCAGAAGTGACAGATGAAGACCATCTCTGCCAAAGCATCAAGATCTGTCGATCATGTCATCCCAGGTTGACAGATACTGCATCCCCTTAGAATGACACCAGAAACTAAGCCAATTATTGAAGTCAATCATTTTCTGTTTGTATTGAGGCATCATCCTAGGTGAAAGTAAAATGCTGCTTAAGGCTAGTGACATTTGTACAAGTCAATATAAATCTAGTCAATTTTTGTATTTTATACAATGTCATATGACTGCTTGAAAATGCTTGTTCAGTGTATGCTGAGCATTGTGAATACCTGAGCAATGTATTTTAATTCCTGTGAATTCTTATACACGGTACTGTAGCACACTGAATATTTATACCAGTCTGTATTTGTGCAACTCTTCAAATGTCTGTATACTATTCTACAACTTCTGACACTTCTGACACAGTTGGGATCCTAAGATCCTGAAGGCTCAAACAGTACAGAGTGACATTGATAATGTTGTGTCTTTCGGCTTTTCCCGGTTAGGGATCACCACAGCGGAACTCCGGTCTGCTAATGATTGGCAGTTGATTTTTATGTGCTGAGTTGCCGGCCCTAACGCACAACCTTCAACGAAGGTACGCCCATTCACGCATGTCTCCACAGAAGACGCTCTAGCTGAGAATCGAACGAGACAACGTCTTGCTGTGAGGCGACAACGCTACCGCAGCACCACCACCGCGGATCAGAGAGTGGCACTGATAATAAATCCTTTTATTTTTGAAAATGATGTTAGGAGAATTACAGTACCTGTGAAAGGGTGCCTTGCTGTAAAGAAAACACCCAATAATTCTTTGTTTTTGACAAACTAATCGTGATTCATATGTTCTTATAGTACACAGCAGGTTGTTAAATTCAAAGTTATCACATAAAAACGTACTTCCTTTGTTTTTTAAGCACTACATAGGTATCTAAAATCATGTTTGGCCTGAAACGTCTGACCTATGCATTTTTTTACCTGTTGACTTCTGCAGTAGAGTTCTCAGTATAATAACCTTATAGTTAATCTTTGGCTCAGGATACCATCCTGGCTGGCATAGCTTACAACTTTTTAAAATCTAATTTTAGTCATGTTTGTTTTAAACCTGATCAAATTATACTTCCTGTAGTTGTTTAGTTAATGCTGCTTAAATCTGGCATGTAATTATCTGTCTATAAAGTGAATCATAACATCACTTTTTACCTGTTGACTTCTGCAGTAGAGTTCTCAGTATAATAACCTTATAGTTAATCTTTGGCTCAGGATACCATCCTGGCTGGCATAGCTTACAACTTTTTAAAATCTAATTTTAGTCATGTTTGTTTTAAACCTGATCAAATTATACTTCCTGTAGCTCTGCCTGGTGCAAAGGCTGAACACTTGCCTTTGTTATTTAAGGACTTTGTTTAGTTAATGCTGCTTAAATCTGGCATGTAATTATCTGTCTATAAAGTGAATCATAACATCACCTTAAAGTATTTACAAGCATCTAATGTATTAACACTACTTGTACAATTTCTGTTTTACAACTTAGGTCATATGTTGATTTTTTGAAATGACCCATTTCATATGCATTATATGGAGTCATAATTAAGAATGCATTTATGCAATTTAAATAACTAACAATGGGATGATTTATGCTTAATGGTGAGGAAGAGAATAAAGGAGAGTATTGTAAGTTATAAAAAATAGAAACGGTGAAATCTTGGGAGAGGCCGTGTCCTGTCTGGCGTAATTATAACCCTGGTAACAGGGCATGGCAGCTACAAGTGTGCAACAAGTAAAAAGGAAAATATCTGTGTCTACAACTTACTGACCATTATGTTCATTCTTGTCTGAATTAAAGACAAATATGCCATTGTCATTTTTCCCCTGCATTTAAATACTCTGACATTTATATTTCCTCTATTTATTATATTCTGCCAGGCACCTTTTCTTGTAGGCTGACATAATCTGCTACTCCAAATCTCTTGCAGGAAACCTATGCAGCAGTAAGGGCATTTTACTTCAGAGACATAGTAATAAACATGTACACAATCTGAACATTTGCAGACATGGAAAGAAGAAATGTTTTGGTCCCTAAAGACCTCCTGAGTGCTGCTGCCAGCCTGATAGCTCCATTCACTTCCTTACCTTTTTCGACTTGTGGAGGGTGACTCCTCTGAACCCGGTGATACATTTGGCTACCTCAGGATGGGGCCCATATCACTATTTTCTCCCACTAACATATTCCTCTTCACTTCTAATCCATCCCCATCTTCTGATTGAACAGTACATCCAAAGCATGCATTTGCTGCCTTTTCTCTCTCTTCCACGATATACATTTCAAGCGCACACTGATTCGTCATCCCATATGCCCTCCATGTTGCATATTATTCCAGTAGTCTCCTACTGCATATTGTCAGGAAGTTGTGTATTTGGCCTCCTGTATGACCACAAAAACAAAACAGTATTCTGCCTGAGGTTTCACAGGCACCCTGCTCAATGAAAATGATGCCATCTGTATCCTTATAGCTTATTCTCCTAGCACTATACTTCAGCAGAGGTCTGCATCTGCCATCTCACATCATACACATTATTTAGTGCAAGAAGAATTCTAACATCCAGGTATTCTTTTTCCCCTTTAAGCTTCTCCTTTAAACAAGTATAGTTTGTTAGAAGTACAGAAACTATAACTACATATATGTTCACATATAATTTCAGCTGGTAGATATCGCCACAATTTGAAAGCTTTATTACATCACACTGACTAATGTCTCTTGCCCATTCCTTTCTCATCTGCCCTGTCTTAGCTTCATCAGAGAAAAGAGTTTTCCTACACTCTAGGTTCATTGTGATGTTTGACACAAATATGCTACACTGGACTAGTACCAGAACTGAAAACTACGGTACATCACCAGTTAATGGTTTCTTGTTCAAGAACTATCTGTTGATGATAGAAAAAACTCACCTTAGCTACAACTATCTCTTGATGATCAGCAAAAAATTTCAAGTCCACCTTTGTACTTTCTCTCACATCACTATACGTTCTCTCTCATCACAATAAACTTTACTTGTTTTAATTTTCATAACAACCTAGTATTAGACTGGGTGGGGGAAATGCTGGTGAATTGTCACAAATGTAGAGGGCAGAGAATAATAAAGGTATAAACATAACACGAAATGGGCACCTCTCACATAACATGAAGTGGGCACCTATCACATTACATGAAATGGGCTCCTCTCACATAACATGAAATGGGCACCTCTCACATAAAACGAAATGGGCATCTCTCACATAACACGAAGTGAGCACCTCTCACATAACATGAAATGAGCACATCTCAACACAAAATGGGCACCTCTCACATTACATGAAGTGGGCACCTCTCACATAACACAAAATGGGTACCTCTCACTCACAGAGCCATATTTTCTTTTAGGAGACTATATGTTATCTACTGCAGTATGCGCTCTTACAAGCCAGCCTTGGGATGGATTCAATAACTTCCTTTTTCATGTACCATTGCTCATATAAGAAAAGAAAATGTACTAATACATAAATTGCATCTTCTTGATATTCTGCCCCCAAGCCCTTTTTTCCCAGCACATTATACCTTTACTGCTTGCAGTTACCACTCATTAAAAGTCTATATGCCAAATTATTAATTCTTGCACCATTATGTATGCCTTGAACTGCGCAAACAACAAACATCTGATATGGGCACATTCATCTTATGGGGTACTGTGCTTTGTCATGCTTGAATTATAAATTATATAACATCACTGGTAACTTCAAAATAAAAGTACATTCAAATGTTTTATTGTTAAAACTAAGTGATATGATTGAATTTAGCTTACATAAGCAACTTACATTAATGTTTTTAACTGAGCAAGTTGCTTAACACCATTGCTTCCATCAAAAGTCCTTCTTAGGCAATCTATGTGGAGTATACCCTGTTAGCAAGTGAAGGAGATGGTTCATTTTCAACAATTGGGATAACAGCAGTGTGGGGACATGAAGGGATGACACATTGTAGTGTATTGTTTAATTGGTGTGTTGTTTTTTGAAGAGTTGGATTAGGCACATTTGCTGCAAAATTGGAGGATGTGATACAGATAGCAAAAATGTTACATTACTAGTATTTGTCCTTGTTGTATTCTTCTTAGGTCTGTATACCCTTTATTGCTTTGACAGTGTGAATAAAGATACAAAAACAATCTGTCATTTACAGATGAGACTAGCATGCTAACTACATTACTTGAAAGTGTGTGTGTATGTGTGCGTGTGTGTATATTGTGAGGGAGGGGTGCAGCTACTTTCCCAAGTCCTATGGTTCAGCCATCTATGGAGAAAAGACATAAGAGGTCTTACTGATGTAAAGATACATTACATTTAATGGGTTCTTTTCACTTATAATGGAATAGCTGAGGTTAAACTGTGAAGGCCTTCACTGTGTGATTCAATGTT